>NW_027110600.1:323437-337564 GCF_000696795.3 Halyomorpha halys
TCGTACATATTTGTTTTCTTAAGTTAATCAAATATTTCCGGAATATGAGGGCTATAAACGTTTAGTGAACTTGCCAAATTATATGGTGATCCACTGTCTTTCAAATGCCTGCAGTCTGTCAGTATGTTATTAACAGTTACTGGTAAGTTACACTGTTTATATGTTGGTCTGGATGTTCCTGACGGTATTATTGGGTTTGTCGAATGTGTCCAATGCGCAATAAATTCAGTACCTCATGTCGTCTGCAGCTTTTTTTTCTGTTCTCTAGCTTGCTGGCCATTTATTTAATATTTGTATTGGCATCATTATTTCTTGGTTGTTGTGTGGACATTCAAATCTGTCAAACTGTAATTTAATTCAAGGAATTAATATTTTGGTTTTGTGACATAGAAGACAGATCATTTGATCGGCAACTTTGTCCTGGACTTAAACTAAAAATCAACTTCTCCCCTAAGAAGAAGTTTAGAAGAAAGTATGTTATCGATTTCGCGTTAGACTAGTTTACTGGTCTGACCTACTCCATAACCCGCTGGCAACATTTCTCTTTAGTACCGAGAGATAGACAAGTTCTGGCCATAACTTTATATTTATGCTCGATACTTCATTCTTGACCTCTGTACGTGCCTCTCATATTAGAATTCCCCTTCGTCGCTAGGGAAATACGTTGAAATAAAATAGATCGGAAGATAACATATAAAAATATAAGAGCGTGTCGTAAAAAATTCATTCGACCAATATACTAAATTATTACTTAAATAAAATTATCCAAATTGTTTCAACTCTGTTCATTATAGTATCTAAAATGTCCAATCACATTACATATTATATTTTACTGTTATTTACTAATCACAATACAGAGTGTTAATGATAATAAAATACAAAAATTGTGAAGGATATAAATTAGTTATAAATAATTCAGTGACAAACTTGATCATTTTAACGGTGTTGAATTGACTTGGCTATTATACCCTATTATAATAGTCTGTAAATTTTATTAAGTGAACGTGACGCTGTGGTACTAAAATTAATATTTTCCTTGATGATGTTCGAAACGTCGGACATATAATATGTTTTAATAAAGAACATTCAGATAATTTGGATAGTTTTTTATTGTTATAAATACTACCGATCTGGAACAAGGTAATAAAAATATGGATAATGATATGTTTATATTATTCATTGTAACAATACTTCTTCGTATTAATTTTTCGAATGAGCCTTTCAGTTGACAAATTTTCAAACTTAAATTTTAACAGAAATAATAATATTTCTTATAACAAGACGTGCCAGCAATGTCAGACTGGCGAAATGGAAAAACTGCGGATACGCCAATCAGAGGAATTCGGTTTTTGTCTTTCTCCAATACCTTCTGTTATTGTTCACTTCTGTTAAATATTATATTTAATAAAATTTTGGGGTTTCCACCGGTATTCCAATTTCCAGATATATATTTTGAACTGAAAAAAAATATATATATATATTTTTCCTCATATCCCTTAAAAAATTTATAATTAACTTATCATATTTTTAATTTACCCATTAAAGGGTAAAACAAAATTGAGAGTAATTTAGAGGATATATATTTTTTTTTTTTAATTCGCCCTTTAAGCCCAGTCAGACAGTCAATTTTATCCGAAAATTTGCTGTGAAACTCAAGCTTATATGTAAATTTCAGATTTGTACGACTTCGTTTCTGAGATATGCTGACCACATAACACTGCTGACACAGAGCTTTTTACGAAACTTGGTTATTTAACTTCATAACGTGTATTTCCGTCGAAGACTAAATTCGATATTTTGCATGATTCCCTTACTATGCTTTCTATATATTGCTATTGGTAACTGAAAGTAAAAATTTATAAATTATGAAACAATTTAAAAAATAATAACAAAATCCCAGATATTCATATAAAATATATTAAGTAAAAATGTTAGATTATGTCTAGATGTAGGACTAGAATATTCTCCTCAATAAATAAAAAACCCTGAAAAAGTTGAAGAGTAATTCTGTAAATACTATAAAATAACATAAATGAGTATAATAAACAGATAAACATAATTCAAATATATTCTAAGTAAAATTCTTTGTTAAGATTTAAATTGTGAAAAAATTGTCGAGAAATATCAAAATATGGGAGAAATATGGACGGATTTAGTTCTCAAAAAATATTTTTGGGCTAAAAATATCAGAGTAACCTGAGAGCAAATTGACTCCAAATAAGGAAAGCAAAATGAAGCTGAATAAAAGAAAAATGCAGGAGACTCGGCTGAATATTTCACTTTCAAATGAGAATAGTACCCTTGCCTCAGCTGGAATAAGAACGCCAGAACAAAAGCCTTATGCCCTAAAAAGCAGCCCTGTAGTTAGGGGCTGAGTCCTCTTGTAACTGAATAAAGACAACTGGGCTGACGTCATACCTCAAGGGATCAGCGTAATTTATCAAGAAGCTTTTTGTACTTGAATTATAAATAAATATGAAGCAAGAATTTAGTTCTCTAACATAAACAAAAAAAATTGAATGTTTGCCTGTGTTAAAATATAATATATCAATAAAAAATATGATGCGCACGTCACTCAACTTCTAATTACTGTAAAACCCGTATTTTAGAATTTCTTGAAGTGCAAATAACGAATATATTCTTTACTCCTGAAAGTAATTCATTAATTTGACGACTGATAATGATACAGGGTTTCTTAAATGCGATCGTAAAAGATCGAGCAGTCACGGCTTTTTCAGATTCGAATTTCATTCTCTATTTAATCTTTTTGCTCCTATAATTATTAATCCAATCCTTTGATAATTTTTATCTATTTATTGATTATTATTATTGACAATGAGAACTGGTTATTTATACCAAATAATCAAAATATAAGTAATTCCGATGAAAGTTTAAAAAAAAATCGTCATTTAATCCCTGTCTATTTCAATGGGAATAACATTTATCTGGTTTAAAGCCTACTTAACTGTGTAATTAGAAGCGCGGTGGCACAGTGGTAAGGCACGATGGTTCTAGCTCAAAGGACCCGGGTTCGAATCCGGCTGGCCAGAAAATTGTTTTGTGTTACACTGTAGCCGACCCTGTGGGATTTGGAGCCCTCCTGGATTCCACTCAGCCTCATAAATTTGGAACCCTTTATTGGGTAAAAATCTGACGGTCGAGCGTGATTCTGATCAAATCACTATTTGCCCGTTGGTCAATATAACAGTTGGTCTAGTAACAGTACTTGCTTACAAAGTAACTGAATCGCTGATCCTTCATGGGTTGTAGTGGTATAGATTTTTTATTAACTGTTTATCAATTTACCGAGTGTCATAGAAATCGTTTGACCCTTTTTTTTTTTTTTTTGGAAAATCCTAAAAATAGAGTTTTTAACAAAAAGTTGATGTATCATCCCAGGCATACATTTATAATTTTATGTAATTTCAGTTTTATTCCACTTTTTTTGGGGGGCTTGGTATACGCACACAGACCAGTTTTTGACTTAATTTTTTTGACTTAAAAACGTATTTGATCGTCAAAATTTTACTTGATCGCTTTACTTCCAGTTACTGTATATTCTATACATTGGTAAGTGAAAGATAAAAAAAAAAAAAAAATATATGTGCACCATAAATTTTAAATATCAAATTTTTTTTTTTAATTTTTTATTTTAAGGAGGAAAGGGATATACTGTAAAAATATTAAATTTAATGAATGATTACAATTGGAAGAGCGATACATATGCTGCCGAGTCTTTTTGTAATTAAGGAAACATTCTATGCGTGAAGAGAAAATGAAATGTAAAATGAGAACCGTAGAAATGAGAATTGAATTCACAAAATGTGAAAGGGTAGGGAAATCGGGTAGCTTGGTGAACAGAGCTTGATAACGGACCTGTCAGCTGCATGAATAGCAACCACGGCTTTGTCAAAGGAAATTTAGGCCAACTTTACATTTAGATAGGACATGGATAATTATTATTTCTTTTTTTTTTTCTAAAATATGGAAAATGATGCACTGCAACTATGAAACACTTTAACAATATCCCTGTGTGTGACGAAATCCCGGTGGTCAAACCATATCTCTGTCCTAGTTTAACAATGTAACATCTCAAGAAATGTTTATTTATTAATATACATGTAATCTTAGCAATAAGGATAACACCTATACAATAAAATTCAGAATCGTAGTGAAACATATGTTATAAAATCCAAGTAAAAAAAATATTTCAAGATATTACAGTTTTGTAATGTATAAATCTTAAACTTATTGCTACGAATGCATGGATACTCAGAATAACTTTTTTTTTTTAGATGTTACACTGTTGAACTGAGACAATGATATGATCGTATTTGTTAAATGCTGTTTTTGTCTCCTTGGGCTATATTTTAATTTGTAGTTCATACTGATCTTATTAGATTGCGACATGTCGTACATCGACCAACCTACTCACTATAATTGTCTGTTTGAAAGTCAGATATGTAAGGTTAAAATGCAGGGCGGGATTGGATATCATTGATATCATACAGGGAAAAATATATATTATTGCTAATTTTTTGTATTTCATGTTTATCATTACTATTTTTAAATATATTATCTGATGACTCAATATCTACCCCCTTGGATTCTTATTATTTGATCATTGGTATTAAGTAACTCCACTTCATAATTTCCCTATAGCAGTATTTTTCTCAATATTATTTTTTAAATCAAACATTTTCTTCCTGCGAAATTTTGTGTTTAAATAGTCGCTTGTCATTAACCTGATTTTATGCTGGCTAAGAATGACCTTGAAATATAAAAAGCTAATGTAAAAATAATCTCTGTAAATAACTTTGGCATTCGTTGATAAGTCACGCCCTGACCATCCTATATATCAAAGTTTGTTCAGTGTTGCAAAACATCTCTTTCAAACGTGATCTTTTACACTATTGAGTAGCAGTGAACGTTTTAAAAGAGATTTAATTACATTCATTATGGCATTTACCGGAGTTTATTGAAACTTAAAATCTATTTAAAGCATTTTTTTTCTCTTTAAGAGCTAGATTGATAGATAGGATTAACTAAAGTAACTATTTTTGCAAACAGCATTATTTGTAAAGCCGTGAGTGGAGTTGACAATAATATGGTATTGTTTTCGTCGTTTAAGGTGAAAAAGCGGTGTTTTTTGTTTGTTATTTTTGTGAGCTCATCCGTTTTTCCGATGATTTTCCCGATCTTTATTACCACTTTATCACGCTGTCCTCGTTTTACTAGCTCATTTACCGGTTATCCATACTGATATTTTCATAGATAAACTTATCTCTTCCGAACGTGTTGCAAAATCCAAATATGTATTTTTTTTCGAAAGGTTGTTGCCTGATAATCGGTCATTAGTAAAACTGGGCCTCCTTCAAGGTGAAGACAAGTTAATGACTTCTTAGAATGTTTTTGCATTTTTTTTATTAAATGTGTTGTGTTATTTAATAAAACTATAGACAGAATTTGCATGCAATTACATCTTTTGTTCAAAATTCAGCTATACCTCTACAGAAATTCAAATCATGGAAATCAAATTAAAAAACTCCCTTTATATTGTAGATTTGGGGGTTTTCCAATATTTTGCATTTGAGTTTTTCTACACAAAATTGACCTTTCCTTTCTAGCTGCATTTTTAGGCCAGTTTTGGGCTAAATTTTGATTTTTGTTTGCATAAAATTCAATGCTGGAATAAATATCTCATATTATTTATACTCGGTGTATGTATGTAATTATTTATTTATTTTATTATTTCTTCCTAAATTAATTTATAGTTTCCAATTGATATATTTGAGGTAAAGCAATGGACTGATTAACATAGGAAAATTAATTCAATTAAAAAAAAAACAAGTGACGAATGTTCTTGGATATTATTAACCTGTGGTTTCGGGTAACTAAAAATTCTCTCTATAAAATGCTTGTTGTTGAGAACATTCACTTTTATTGTTTTTAACTTGGAATTCAGTCTGCCCCTTCATGCTTCCGCCTGATTTAATTATCATAGTGAGAATTTAAATTTTTTATTTAATATTATTATATTACACATGTATATTATTTTAAATAATATTAAACATCAATCAAAAGAAATCAATTAGTCTGATCAATATAAATATACATATGGATTTTAAAACAAACTCTAAAGTTTTGTATAATGACTTATTATGTTTTAGTTTTTTGGTTAGTGGTAAATTCATATGTAAATACACAATTGAAAAGCACAGCGGATATAAAGTGCTATCTGAAATTTTTGAGGAATTTAAAGAGGGAATTTTACTTAGAAGAATACGTTTAAATATTCCTTTCTACCAAGTGCCTTACATATTTTTTTTACAACTTGAAATTGGGTGTAAGAAGTTAATAAATTAAATTACAACGTTCATAATAAAAATATAAAATCATTCAATACAATTAAGTTCCTCATAACTCTTCAATTATGGACTAAAGTTTAGTTTTTTAATCAGAGTAGTTTAGCTTTTTATGTATGTTTTCATAAATGTAGAGAGTAGGTAGAAAGCATCCACTGTTATTTACTTATTTTTCCCTTACTTTTAACCACATTTCCAAGAAATCACAAAATACTCAACTAAAATTGATACCGCTTCCCCACTTAAATAAATATTAATATTTTTTCTTTCTTCCTTGGTGCAAAGTAGGACTCTTCATTCAAGGTGTAGAAATTAACGTTCGCCGCTTCTATACGTAAACTTGATTCTATGCAGAAGTTTAATTTCTGCTTTTTTTTTTTTTTTAATATAAATTAACATTTATATTAAATGTTGATACATCTATATGTATCAAGCCATTTCACAATGTACTATTTCATTAATTTGTTCTGACGCTTACAAAATAAGCTGTTAGGGAGTATTAAACTGATATTAATATTAAAATTTAAATGACGGAGAAAGCGAATTATTTGTCGCTCTTGGTAGAGTCCAGAAAAGTTAATGATGAATAATTTAACTTGAAACTTGTTTAGTTGCTGGTCTCTATAAAAAGTGAATATTTAATCATTTATATACAAATTATTGAAATTTTAAATTTTAATTCATTAAAATATTACTTTGAATAATAATTCAACGCATTCAATAATTAAATACATATTTATTAAAGTATAACAAACAGAAATTAAACGCATTTATGAACATTATCTACAAAATGCTCAATGGATTGAGTAAAAACGACTGAATGCACAGTTTACGGTAATTTCGTTATGATGAAAAATAAAAATGTAATTACAGAACCCAATAGAAAGGTTAGAGGTAAATGTCTACTTCGATTAAGCGTAGTTAACTGTTGTTGAAAATTAACATTGATTAATTTTTTTAGATCCTTGTTGGTGGTTTTAGATCAATTGTGAAAACTATAGTTGGATTTCCCAACCATATTACGTAAATTATTAGGAATAATATTAACGAATATTATAATTAACGTGGTTTTTGCTATTTTACAACTATTTATAAAACTGCTTTTAGTGTAAAAAAACCTGGAAGATACAATTAAAAAATCTAGAATCAGTCTTTTGTTAGTCATATTTTTGAAATTAATGTCTGAGTATTTAAATAATTAATTTGTAATGAAGTATAATTAATTAAGTTTACAAAACGCCAGTTATATTTTTGATACATTTCTTTTAAAAAAAGAAACTAATTTATTTGATTTTGATAAATAAATATGAAAATTCAATAAATAATTTAATAAATATGAAAATTTTAATTAGAATGTTGGGCTAATATTAACATAATGTCAATGGACATTTTAGTACATTTTTTTTTTTTTGTTCTTGTTTAAAATAGTCGTGAAATTCGTTTGGATTGGTCTAGAAATTATTTGTAATTTGATTGCTACACATCCTTCAGCGAGTGAATTTATAATAAAATGTAAGGAAATTTATTAACATTAGATACCACGTCTTGGCCAACAATTAGTATAAACAAAATATATATATATATATTTCAATCTACCTAAATTTTCGTATCTTTTAACGATAATAGGACTGACTTATGAAGTCTTAAAATGTGTATTACGATAATAATTTGTTCATTTGATTTGTTTAGCTCTATGGATATCTAGTCAATGTGATGGCTATAATACTTAATAACTTATTTTTTATTTTATTTTTTTAATGAAAATCAATCTTTATTCTGGGACACTTGGTCCCCTAGGAATATCAATTAGGAATAGTTTTAGCAGCTTTTGTCTAGCTACATTAACTTTTTGAACATAGTTAAATAGATCTATAACAATATTTAAATAGAATAAGTGTGAATAAAAATACTTATTTTACATGCTTTAGGTTTCGATAAGATTTTCAATATTTGTGCAGGGTAGTATCATTTTAATTTTATCAAAATTCATTTACTATTCATGCTTAGTCATATCCAAACCTATTTTATATGACACACATATATTTCAAAAATGAGTTGTTGGATTTTACTGAAAGATGGGTATTAGTGTAAAAATGATCCGATGTCAATTTCGTTTTCAAATTCCGTCCTCTACTTTCATTTTAGATTTAACAAACTTATTTCCTTGACTCGCCTATATTTTTAAAACAGGTATGCTGGAGCTCCAACACCAACGTTATAAGGAGCTACATGGATGCTAAAATACTGGCACGAGTTGGAGCGTTTACAAGTTGTGACGGACTGATTAAATACTTCCGAAATTATTCCAATTAGAATTTTTTATTGATAATTTATGTTCATTCTATTTTCCGGTCACATGACTCCATAGAAATGTCGCAACGGCATTAACGCAATAAAGAAAATAAAATCCTTCAGCTTTACCTCTGACAAAGAAAGAAAGGCATGGCCTTAATGGGCATTACATTTAAGGACCAGGCTTCGTTCCTAATGAGGTGAAAGGTCAAGTATACACTTATACCTCTTAGCTAAGAAACATGGAGATGGTGGATAGGAGCCTAGACCAGGTAAACGGTAAAAGAAATTTACAACCCCGCTATCTACCAAGTGCTTCCGCTCGGAGGTTTAATACCCCAAGCAATTCCCGCTTCCGGTATTAAAAGAAGAAAATATACAGAGTCGGAAGACTCGGAATGAGATCAGAAGCTGTCAGTAGAGGATCGTTAGGCGGGGATGATGGAGGCGGTGTGGGAACCGATTTAGCGTAACCTGGCAGTTATCCTTTATATAAAACTTACTGGCCTGTGGAGGATTATCTTCTTCTCGTTGCTCCAGATCCAGAGGATGTTGGACAATACGTCGGGGAAAAAACAAACGGTTATACAATTTCTGTCGGCACACTTTGTATCTGGATGGGAAACATTATGATAATTTTGTTGAAACGATTTTTTTTTTTCAATAAAATTATCATCTTATTTTTAAAATTATATGTTTATTTTTTAATATATTATTCTGCCCGATATAGTTTTATTCTTATTGTGGTCGATTTAATTTTCGATTATCGCATGTTTTTAATGTAATCAGAAATATTTTGAAGATTGAACATTAGTGTACATAGGCAAACATCGTCATTGCTGTTGATTGCTTTAAATTATTTTTTTAAAAAAAAGTTATTGTTTTATCAAATAATTATGGGTCTTTCTTATATTGTTTTACCATTTGATGTCCCCGTTCCTTAGGTTCTCTTTTTGGATGGTTTTAAGATACAAAAAAACTGTTTTATTTGAAATATCCTAATGGCATTAATTGATCCTACCGCATCCTCCCGAAAAAATATTTTATGCCTAATTCTAAACGTCACTAATGTTCCTAAGGTTTGGAAGCGAAGTACTTCACGTTTTAAAATAAAAATTCAGAATTAATTAAATTTGAACCAAGGGAGACTTTGTTATATAATGGTGTTTCGAAATAAGCCATGATGCGCTCCATATGTCTGAAATGGTGAGAAAGGGGTTCATAAAAATGATTAAGTTTTGAAGAATTAAAATAACTTGAGCGGTAAAACAGATTATAGTTTTGTCCCCAAGGCTTGACCAAAATAAACCGATTTTTTAGCGAAATAAACCACCAATAAAAAATATTCACCATGAATATTACCTATGTTGTGTTTAAGTTTGAATGATAATTGCAAGATATTTAAGTAAAGGATATATTGAGGTATCCTTTCATATTTGTCTTTTTCTATTAGTTAATTGTGTAATATTTTGGCTAGTGATTGTATTTTTGTCTCTAGCGGTAATCCAATGTGTGCATTAAGTTTACATTTATTTTTTCGCCACGTCACCAATAAACTCATCCATAAAAACCTCAACATTCGTTGCAGATTTGGCCCGAAATAGATATACATCCTTTCATTCCAAAATCCTTACCAAACCCATTAGATCCTTAGCTTTCATCCTTAACAATCTCTGGTAATCCTCTGAGGCATCTGAAAAGAATATGGCCATCGGATCTTCTAATTTAAAGCACTGATTGTATTACCATTTAGTGGTTTCTTCCGAATATTATCATGTGTTCTGAAACCTTTATGACATTTTCTTATTGTATTTTTTTTATACAGTTGTTAATTTCAATTAATTAAAAGATTGTTTTGGTCATGAAATGATTAATTTTCTGTTCTAACTTATAAAATTGGTTGACCCCTAGTTTTACTGATAGATTCTTGACTCACTTTTGAGTTATCAAATTATGTTTTACTGAGCAGGCACTATTTCTAGCGATAATACCGGCAATATTGACTCATACCTGTGCTGATAGAACTGTCGAGATCAGCAAAATTCTTCTTATCGACCTAGTTTTTCTCGATAAGACGCAATTTTTTTTTTGCAATGATGTAGTTCCTTTATTGTCCTGATATTTGCGGCTTGTCAGTTGTGATAAATATAACTCTTTACAATGCCGACTAATCTAGAAATATACTAATATAAGTATTTTGTTTAATTAAAAAAAGTTGAGTATTTATAAGGAAAGTTTCATTTTGTAATATATAAAAAAAAACAGGCAATTTATTTTATGGTTTCCTCTTTTTTTGTATTACTTGAGATGGGGAATGATTCTCGACAATTGTAGGTACTCTGAGTTTCCATTTTGTGCATACTGTGTCTCTGACTTTTGTTTGGAAACATCCTTAAAACCTCATTTAAGCCTATCAAATGAACAAGTATATATTAAAATGTTAAACGCTGGTAAGTGTTTAGTTTTTTCATATAGTGATAGATAATATATAACATGGGAACGCGGTGACACCGTTGTAAGGCGCGATGCTACCAACTCCAAGGAACCAGGTTCGAATTCCGCTAGTCAGAAAATTGTTTTCTGTTGGACTGTATCCATCCTGGGCTCCACGCAGCCTCTTAAATTGGGTAAAAATCAGGCGGTAGAGCGTGATTCTGACCAAATCACCCCCGTACACAACCATTGGTCTAGTAACAGTACTTCCTTACAAACCCCTGACACTTCATGGGTTGTAGCGGTATGTTTCAATTTTTTAATTTTAGGTAATATCAATGTTTTTCAAAGGAAAATTGGAAGTAGAAGGTGAAATGACAAATGAACGTAATACATCCAGAAGACTGTTGTAAGGAGAATGGATAAATAGAAGAAATGAATATTTTTAGAAAATGAATATGTTTTTGTTGAAAGATTTTTTTTTCACAAATTCTATCTTATCATACGTCCCTCTCATTAAGAGAATAAGTGATTGCTAAATGCTTAACTATTAGAAATTCCTCTTAAATTTTATATAATAGGGATAAGTATTGTTATTCTGAGGTTAGTATTCCGCTCCGAACCGAATAAGTTATGCATGAATAAAGCTGCATTGTACTGACATGTTGAATAGGCGGGTAACTCGCTGGAACTCGTACCTGAGGTGGGTGACATTCCTTCGCCCTTAGTCAGGAGTTAGCTCCTTGATCCTCAGGTTCTTATGTCAAAAGGTCACCATTTTACCAGTCCCTTCACTTAAACGTTTCTTTCTTTATTGATTTTCTATACCAGTAGTCTATTTCCTCATAAAAAATATCAAAATAATATATATGATTTTACTCTTTTTAAATAAGATAATATATTCGTACTACAGAAGTATAAAAAATCTAAGTCCATATTCTTGATTTTTCAGGAGACGAAAAACTTCAAAATATTCTGTATAAAAACTATTATCCGTATACTGTATTATCCGTTCAATACAATTTTAACCAGGATATTATCACAGAATACAATTTATGTGTATAAATATGTTTTTATACAGAATTTTATTTACTTTATTTTTCCTCTCCCAAAAAATCAAGAATATGGACTTAAAACTTTTATACTTATCAGAGAAGAAATACAATTTTATTTTTGTCCTTGCACTAGGAAGGTGGAATAAATCTAGTGAATTAAGTATATTAACATGGTTGTGTGGATATAAAATAATAATTAAGATTAGAATAGATATTGAATGGTTGTCTGAAACATTGTTCCAAAGACAATAAAGAGATAAGAAAGTTTAATTTTCTGCTTATAAGGAAAACAAAAAGTTTTTATATCTCTTTTCGACAGTAATTGGTTGACAAAAAATGAAAAAAAAATTCTAAATACTATACCTTGCTGTTCTGCTTTAGTTATACAAACCTCGACTAGCATTTAAGTTTATCGACCATATCATGTATTCTTAAAATATATAAAAAAAACAAGATTGTTTGAGAAACGGATGTATAAGAGACGTTCAGGGTTCATGAGCAGTGAAACAAATCTTGAAAAATCGTCATGTCAAATTAAATGGTCGTGGATGTCGCTTGAAGGGTTACTGAGAAGAGCTTGCTAGTTCCAAGAACCATAGAAAAATACAACTCAAAGGAAAGCTAAAGTTTGTGAAAAATGAGTGAAACTCGGGACAGCCGGAGCTACTACCATGACGACTGAATCAGAGTAAGAGATAGTGACAGTTGGGTGGGATTTAGAGACACTGTGTCTGTCATGATAATCATTAGAAGTATAACTCACATTTTCTGTATTTCATGTCTTCCTTCTTGGGTTCATGGCTGTCTGGGTATGTCAAGTTTTCACCATTCAGACCATCCAAACCCGCTTGTCTCTTACCTTGCTTCTCCATAACCTGATAATGGTTATGGAGAAGACCTGATAATCCTCCTACGAGCTTGGAAAGACACAACAACCTGCAGATCTTCTGCTCTAGAAATGTTATTGGAGTTCTATCAACGGTTAGATTCTCCACATGCAGTATCATGCCATCGTCAAATTTGCCTGTTGTATATATTTTTTAATATAACTGTAAACACCAATAAATAAATGTAAAAAAAAATAAAAGAGCACTTCGATTCTATATTCGCCAAGGTCAAGTATCATAATAAAATAAAGGGGATTAAAGTTATATGTGAATTTAAATCATATCGTTTACTATCTGTTTAAATGGAAGTTATTAACCTGGGAAACATTACATCTGCAAAGAATATATTGCAGCGCTATAATCCAAAGCCGCTTGGTAATTAATTTAACATATTTTAATTATCTAATTAATAGTCTTGGTTGCTAATTTGTAGTTGCGCTTTGTATTGCTCGATAGCGTTTACTGTTACAAATATACTGTTTTAGCATATATTATACATATAAAGTATATTTATTATACTTTACATATTATATATACATAATTAATTATAAAAGGTTTATGTTTCCCAAAACTGTAGGTATAGTATGTATTGCTCATATTGGTATTACTATTTTATGAGTTATGAGTAGACACATCATTAAAATAAGAAAGATTAGTCCAAAATTATTACAATAATGACATGTTTGAGACATGAGTTGGAATGTTATTGAGTCCTCAACGTTTAAGAATTTATTTGAAAAACTATGCTACCTTATTTCCATGACAATACCATATCGATTAATTTTTTTATTTTGATTTCTTATTATCCATTTTATGTCGGATTGATAGATCAAAACCTGCTTTGGATGGATATAGTTTAGATGCCATGACCGACAAGTGACCGAACTGATTAAGATAGAGTATGGGCGTCCTCGCCAGAAGGTAATTTACCATTGTGTTATCAAAAAACATGGGAGCGAATCGGTTTGAGGTCGGGTAGTGTATTGTGTGCCTTTGACATTGCTGGTTTTGTTGCTCTTTCTTCTGAGGGCAACCTTCTGAGATGCTTCGTTTATCCCAACAGCTCTATTATACTAGCCTTTGAATAATGATTTT
>NW_027110600.1:337614-354383 GCF_000696795.3 Halyomorpha halys
TTCTGTTAGTCAGGAGTTATAAGATTGGTGTTAGAGTTGGTTAGCTTAAATTTATGGGTTATGTAATGTTAAATTTATATAATATAAAATATAAAGATTTTTAGTTGGACAAACAACTAAATTGGAATCCTCACACAAGACTGAAAAGACAGAAAACTGCACGTCGATTTCGACTATTAAACACGGTCTTAACTTTCAATTCGTTATAAAAGATTGATCTACTTGACTGTAATAAGATCAATTTGGGTATACGGAGTTGAGCTTTAAGGCTCCACTAAACCTTCGAATTTGTTCCGTATCCAATCCTTATAATCCAAAATCCCACATAAAATCCTCAATGCTCCTTTACATTGTCATATACAAGCATTCATTGGGATCTCTATGTCCAAAATCAATTACCAATCCTCCCATGATTATCCTCCTAGACGTCTGACATGAAGATGGCCTTGAGATTTTTTCCTTTAGGAATGTTCTATCAATGGGTAGAGTTGTTTTTTTGTCTGTATTATGTAATTGTATAACTAAGATCCAATTCACTTGTTATATATATTTTTAATACAGTTGTAATTATCAATAAATAAATTTATGTTTAAAAACGGTTTTTGGTCCGTGCTGGAATTTAGTCGTTTTCTAGATACGTAGTATCCCTTCTGAGCCTTTAAAATGTTGGGAAAAATAATTACATGACTGTAATAAGACCAATTTGGACATACGGAGTTGAGCTTTAAGGCTCTACTAAACCTTCGAATTCCTCTGGTATCCAATCCTGACAATCCAAAATCCTTCGTAAAATCCTTAATGCTCCTTACTTTATCTCAAATAAAATCAAACATAAAGACCTTAATGTTCCATATGGAACCGATATAGCCCGAAACAGATATTCCTTCCTACAATCTACCAAATCCCAATTTGTTACCTTCAAAGGTGTTACGTAGATTTTAAATTTTAGTAACACTTTGAGTAAAATGTTTTAAACAAAATTGTGGCAGCATGAAATAGGTTCTCACTTCTCAAATTTCTTTACTTTTGGCTTCCAAAGTATTGGGGGAGGAATGATATCCTCTTTCTCTTTTCTCCCATAGCGTCTCTCGTCGAAAAGACAGAACAATGCTACAAAACTATTTTTAAAAAGAATAAATCAAAAATTTTCTTATTTTTATTTTTAGAAATAAATAAAAATGTTGCTGTCTTGTACTATCAGAATACAATTTATTTCTTTTTGTATTAACTTCGTTGAACCTTAAAGGATAGCAAATCTTTCATATCTAAATAGTTTTTCCTCTTTCTTTTTTGTAAAAATTAGGCCATGATAGGATACTTAAAAATGCTTTTTTCATATCGATTGCATACATCTTTTTCTTCTTCTAATTTCGTTCATAATTCATGAGTCAACCTATTCAAAATTCACAATAGTCCGCAATTGTGAAATATCGCTTGTGTCCCATAGAACTTAAATTTTTACCTTAATATGAGGGAGAGGGGTAGCTCAGAGAGTAAGCCGCTGTGTAACTATCTAGTTCTGAATATTTCAAAACTTCAGATTTTACTTACACCTCTTATACATTCAACGGCTCATATATTGCCATTAATTAGTTAGTATTACCATCAGTTGATGATGGACGTCTAGTATACATACATTGTTCCTTTTTTCTATCGTACTGACTGTGCAGAACAATGGAGATATTATTGAGAAATGAAATGAATCGAAACTTTTTTATATCGACCAATATGGTCTGTATCGACCTGTGTTGGCTATTTTACATCGCATTTTTTATCTTATTCTGCTTGCGGGATATATTCAGACCATGCTGTGAAATGTCATTAGTCTCCCTCAGGGGTTCGTGGGTCGTAAATCTTTTCATAAATCCCGTTGGTGTTTATTACACTATAAAGGTATAATTAGGATGAGTCATCGAGATTTACTTAAGGGCGTTTAACGGCGAGGGTAATTATATTTTCAAGAAAACCCTTTTAAAACATACTTAGCCTTTGTAAGCTTGGCTCTTTCAAAAGCTTTCACGAATGAGAACATAATTTACTTTGAGCTAACAAATTAAATCATTTTTTTACTCATTTCTTCTTAATACTGTTTAGTCATCTAGTGTTCTTAGTTATATAACATTATGTACCTCATTAGTTTTTGCATTTCATTAGTCACTTAATAATACTAATAAAATCATACTTAATAATTTATTTATCAAATCTAAATTTTAATATGTTATAAATAAATCACTGATTTTATTATTATTTTTCATAATAGAACATATCTGAGTGTACCTCTTAAAAATTAGAAACTAAAACTTTTTTCTTAAATTAAATTAAACTATCAAGAAGATAGTTGACCATATGGTTAGTAGGTTGTAGGAAGATAGTCCGGGTAGCCGTCAATAAAGGTACAAAATAGAAGAAAAAAATATTTAATTTTAACCAACTTTTCGCCCCACTTTGCAAGGCTTCGGCATTGCTGTCCAGATTGAAAAATTTGCTCTCCTTTATTTTCTACCTTTATTGACCACCACCCAAACTTTCTTCCTACAATATAACTTGTTCATATTTCAACTACAAATAAAAATCATTACCTATTTAAAATTTTTTTTTAAATTTATTTATTTTTTGATATTTACAACTGTATTAAAAATACAAGTAAATTTGATCATAATGACATAATGATAATGATATTATACAGTATGTAGAGAAACTACCTAGTAGTAAAACTCTAAAAACATTTTACAATATAAGGTCACGAGTCCATCTTCTTTTCAGGCGCCTCGAAGGATTGCCAGGAATGGAAGAGGAAGCAAGGTTAAAAACTATTGGGTTTGGGTGGTTAGAGAGTTTGTAACGGAAGGAATGATATCGGGTTCGGGCTAGATAGGTTACATAAGGAACATTTAGGTCTTTATTTAAAAAAAAAAATTAAATTAAAAAAAAATTATTTCAAACTGTGTTTTTGATGAATAAAAAAATATGTTTGCAAAAAAATAATGATTAAGATTTCCGAAAACATTTCAAAATCATGTACCACCTTTTCAACAATGGCAGGAAAAAGTTAAAGTATTATATTGATACTGATTCAAACATTTATGTATGATAAACTAATAAATAAAGCATTAATTTTTATTGTATCCTACATAAAGCTTGTTTCATTTTTAAGGCAATTGATAGCACCATCACGTGGTAATGCATAAGAAAGAAGCCTTTTCATTGAACTGTTGTAATACCACTCTTGCGGGTTTTCCCACTTCAGTCTAACTAATCTCTGCGCAGAACCTCCCACCGATTTTGTGTAATGAATGATTGCAGTTCGTCAATTAGCAATCGGACTGCATTGTGCACGGATTGGAAATGCTTGCGCAACGAGCTCCTGTCTATTGGTCCGGAAATGGCCGAAGAAATCGTCCCATTTTATCTTCAACTCACCGACCGGAAGGAGGTGAAAAAATATGGCTTCGGTCGAACCATCTTTATCCAATTGATCAAACGAAATTGGAAAGTTGTCAGATTAGTCTTTCGATCAATTTTCATTTTTTCGCTTCTCATCTATCACTTTTACTGTCTTATCATTATTCTTAAAATGGAAATTTGAGGTATTTATGTGAAAGTGGAACGTTTTAATCTATAGCTTTCTGTTTTGTTTTTTTTTAGAATATTTAGTTTTTTATGTTCCATCGGTTTGCCATGATTCGTATATGATAATTTAATTAATTAAAAAATATCAAATTATTCAGAAAATAAATACAAAAAATAGAACTTAAAAATTGGAACAATTCAAAAGCATATTGAATGTAAATAAATGAATAAATTTATGGCTGTATACATAGTGAATTCGATACATGTTAGAATTCTAATTCTGAACACGTATACTAGAACACATTGTATATGTACTAGTATATATAATGTATACATAATATGCATATATTATATTATATTATATGTTTATAACCATTACCATTTTTAGAAATTAAAAAAAAAAAAATTAATTTATTGATTTCTCGATTTCGTTAAGTAATCCATTTCTCATTTAATGACATGTAGTCAATGTTTTGGGGGATATTATTAATTTTTAACTTTCATCCAGTTCCTCTCCAGCGCAACTAACTCAATAATTTCCAGTAGGATGAAGTAATTTTCTTAACAGATTTAGATTTTAAAAATGGACTATTTCGTATCAGGCAATTTTCAATCGAAGTCGTAAATTGCCTGAAACTCGATTTATTAACTGTTTTGACGATCTGCATTCAAACGTTATGCGAAAACGAAAAAAACCTATGGAACAAAATCGTTTTAAAATTACATTTCCTGTAAGAATGCGTCATCAAAATTTAAGTTTTCTCGACCAGCTGAGGAGACTCAATACTGTCTAATGATGACAGTATGCGTTAAAACGCTGACTGCTCAATAAATATGTTGATTTATTCTTTTATTATGTTGATGAATTCTAATACGATTTTGTTGTTTTAATTTTTTTTCTTTTATTTTTCGCACCTTCGTAAATCGTCAACTTTTAAAAATTGTTTATTGGTAAAGTTAGAAAATTAACTTGGTTTACTAATATGTATTCTTATTAAATGCATATGCGTCACATCACATAACAGTATTAATTATATTTTTATTTTTAGTATTTACTGTTATATTATTTGGATAGATTTCAATTGCAATTATAACTTATTATTAGAAATAAAAAAGTGTAATTTTTATTCCCCATTTATTAAAATAAATTCGTTTACCAATTTTTTTTTTGTATTTTAAGAAAATAGAAAAAATACTGTTCCGTCTCTCATAAGACGGAACATTTCAAGTCTTTGCTGCAGTTTCTGTCATTTTTAAATTTAAAATTAAAAAAAAATAAAAATTTTCATTAGTGTTACCAAATTGGTAAAATAAAGTATGATTTTTTTTCCATATCAGTAATTTGCCTAATCAAAGGTTGAACAAATTTGAATGTTCCATCATGAGCTAATAGCTAATCACATAGCTCTTTTTAATGATAACAGTGGTGACTAGTGACCTTAACGATTATCATTTTCGATGAAATCTACCCTTTATTATTTCGATGGCTTACTTTACAGTGCTAAGTACTAACAAAAAATACATCTCGAGGTAATCTTTTTTAGGAAAATTACATTAAAATTTATTTTTTACTGAACAGATCTAAGCTCTGAATCTGTTTAGTAAAACAATTAATTGAAAAATTTTGATTTTCCTACAAGATACTATTTTTCTTTTTTCAAAATGAACATGGTGATAATAATGTGAACCAATACGACCCATGCAGGGTCATGGGTTTAGAATTTTGTAAGAAAGTACTGTTTTTAGGACAACGGTTATACAAGGATTTTATCAAGATCGCGCTCAACCGCCAGATTTTTCTCCAATAAAGGGTAGCCACGTTATGAGGCTTGGTGGATCTCAGGTGGCTCCATAACACACAGGGTTGACTCAAAGCAACAGCGTAACAGAAATTAATCATATAATACACCCGGGTTCGAACCCGGGTCCTTGGAGTTAGTAGCAAAATTTGGAGTTCGTGACACCGCGCTCTCAAATGAACATAATAAGTAATATATGGTGGATAGAAGAGATTACATTATTTATTTTAGTCTTATCTTACTAGACATGCCGTGTGAAATATTCATTGCATGTTCCGTCTGGACACGAGTCATCCTTCACTGATTAAAGAACTAGTTGTTGGGACTTCCCCGAAGCTTATTCCACCTTTGCATAATTTAAATTTAGTTATCTTTTCTTAATACTGGCGGAACCTTATCAATATAATGGCATCCATGTAATGTTTTATGAATTTTAAAGATGCTGTTTTTTTGTTCGAATTGCTTCGTATTAATTATATTATATTTTACAGTTAGTGATATGTTACACTGTCTACATGTTGGCTTAGAAGTTCTTGACAGTTAGTATTATTGGGTTAGTCAAGTGTGCCAATTCGTAGTCTGGTCAGTATTACTTCGTGCCGTCTGCAGCTTTGAGTTGATATTGCATGGATGTACTGTGCTTTTAATTTCTCTTTATTTGCTTTCTGTTGTGTTGGTACACTGGTACTAGTACTGGTAATGATGGGGGGAACAAGTCCAGCAAGTGGGCCTAGTGGTCCTTTTTGCCATCCCCAAGACAAACCAATGGAATGACTCTTTATGTATCTTATTCCTCTATATCGAACCTTTTCGACTTTCTAATGAAATTCAAAAGGGACTCCCATTATGTATCTTAAAGACGCATACCTACCACAATCTTCTATGTAATGTAAGACAGTCTCTGGGGCCTGTCCGCATAAGCTGCAGGTTTCATCATGAACTACTCCACATATCTTAAGATGTCTTTTAAGTCTGCAGTGACCTGTCAGGACTCCTATTAGTAATAGGAGTTCGTTTCTGTTAAGGTCTAGCAGCCACTTAGTTTTAGAAGTAGAGGATTAAGTTATTAAAATCTTGGTCTGTTTCAGCCCTATAAAGTCCCTCCACTCTTTACCGGCTTTCTTCCATGTCCAATGAAGAACTACTTTTCTCTGATGACATTTAGAGATGCCTAGGAATGGTTCTGGTCCTATAGGAGCGTGCTCAGTCCTGTTTCTAACAAGTTGATCAGCTTTTTCATTACCTGTGATTCCCTTGCGTCCTGGGAACCCACACAAGCTGAAGCTTCTTTAAGCACGCTAGTGATTGTGGCTTGTTTACACTTTCTTACCACATTAGAGGTGACTCTAGGTTCCAAGACTTGAAGAGCAGACAGACTATCTGAAAAGATGGCTATGCCAGTCCTTTCACAGCTAGTGACTTCGGGACATAAAGCTGCTGACAAGATGGCAAACACTTCTGCTTGAAAGACAGTCGAGTGCTTGCCAAGTGGCAAGGTGAGTTCTATGCCTAATTCTTCAATGTAAACCCCTGCCCCCGTTAGTCCTGTCGAATCTATTCTCGATCCATCAGTGAAACAGGGCAGATAATCTCTTGTATTGGTACAAATAGCCTGCCATTTATTTATTATTTGTACTGTCAAGAGAGGATAAAGGTTGTTGCTGAGATAATCTAAGCAGTTAGATGGCGCGATCAATTATGCAGCATTTGCTGCCTAGAATTATTTAGCTACGCTAAAAGCAATGCAACACAAGTGTTCAACCTGGCCTAATATATATTGGCCAATATTAGCTTTCGGTGGTAGGATCCGCATTTGATATGCAAAAATTTTGAGATGATTGCTAATGATACGATGAACGCATTAGTATTGCCTTACCATAACGTGCAGTACGCGATGTTCAAGTCAACTTATACACGTAATTTCAATATTAGAAAGTGGTGTGGAATATGGCACCAAAATGATTTCAACTGGAATAATTATGATAATATTATTCTTCAGTTAGTCACGAGTTCCCTGTAAGAGTTACTCTACAGTTTGTACTATCAGTAATATCATGATTTCGGAAATCTAATCCAGGGATTGCACAGATTTATGAAAGAATTCGACGAGTAAAACAAACACGTTACACAAATACAAAAAGAGGGGTACAGGGTCGAAGCCTGCAAATACGATGGATATTCCAGAAGTAAGGTCACTTATTTTTTTTTAAATATACAATTTAAATTGATTTATATGATATTTAGATCATATTAAAAATGAACGCTGTGATAGCTTATTTGTGCCCATTGTATACCCCTGCCATGTCCTTGAGAAATTGCTGAACGTTTTTAACTCGTTGTTGAAGCTGAACCGCTTTTCCGCCAAATGTTCTCACTGTGGGCTGAGCTCGAACTACAAGAAGGGTGTTTGATGTTTGATGTTTATTGTTATCTGAGGAGGAATAAACGCAGTCAACAAAACTCTCTTTCTATTCTCCCTGTAATTTTCGCGGAGATTATTTCTCCTATACTTTCATGATACCTGCGTGACACCACTTAGCTTTGTAGTCTAAACTTTGGACTCAGTGAGAACATATGGCTGAAAGGCAGTTCATCACGGTAGGTGAAAAATTATGTTTTCTTGAACATGCTGGAAAACTATTTTGGCCTGGGCATACAAAAGCCACAGTGTCGAATGGAAAATGCGATGAAATGGAAATTATGTAGATACATTTACGAATGTACAACTTTTCATATGTTGTAGATATTATACAATATAAACGAAATTATGTATTTCTGATAGAAAATTTACTTTTCGTATTTCTCTCTCCTTTAGGTATTGTACTTTTTACTACCCTTTTAGCTTGTTTAAGATACCTTACATTTGAAATTATGCATAATAGTTCATACAAATAGTGCATATTCAATGATTAATACGAAATCAAAGACATACCACTTACCTCCTACCAAGGAAATGCAGACCCGAATCTACTTCAAAGAGAAGACAAAATCCTCAGAGCTCAGGTTTATAATTTAAACTGCAAATGAAAGCAACCAGCGAGTAGCTCCTACTATATTATAAACTATTATACTATATTATTTTTCCTGGGAGCTCACCCATGCCATTATCACCTTCCTGCAAGCCTCGGATAATTATAAGTGTTCCATTATAATTATATAATAACTGATATTTACCAATATATATTATTATTTGTTTTTTTCCTATAAATCAGATATTCCAATGATTTAATTATACTACCTAAACTTAAAAATGGAGTTAGAAAAAAACAGTATATATATAAAGGAAGGAAAAACATTGAAAAGAAAAATTAATTTATAAGTATTTTATTGCTATATTTATATCTTTAATATGTTCCATCTACAACTAAACAGATTATTTTGTATAAATAAGATTCTTTATGTTAGGGCCCTCCGTTGTACTTTGAAAGAAAAATCATTAAAAAATTACTTTAATACCTATGTAAGACATTTAAAACAGGTTTCATTATTCATGAACTGATACGCCGGTCATGCTAATAGATACAGAGAAAGAGCTGTATGGAACTGAATACAAAACCATGCAGGTATATATCCTCTTGAATATTAATACGTATCCTTTAAGTAGTCCGATACAGTTGTATGATTGTGTTTGAACATTTATGGCTGTTCCACCAAGTTCAATCACTGTATTTATTTATTAGGGCTACACAGTTGTTCGGACGGCACTGATTGAGGTACAGACGTAACGTTGGTTTTAGTTGTTCTAAGGTATTATATATTCAATTAGCTTGTTTAATTAATTTAGACAAATCTATGCACATCTATGGTCTTGTAATGCTTATTTCTAATAATATGATATAGTAATATTGAAATATATTATTCAGTTAAAATTTTTATAATTATAATTAATAAAGTTTTTTTTTCAGGTAAGCTGAATTATCCTAATATCAGTGACACTAGAGCTTTGTTATTTAAGGTAAGTAATTGTTAGATGGAAATTCATTTTTAGTGTTTAGAGGTATGAAGTATTGAGATGACATGAATTGCGAGACACCGTAAATCACTTTATTGGATATTTAAATCACTGTATTGGGATATTTAAATTTTGAATTTAATATACGTATTTTGAAAGTATAACCCCATAAATCCAACGCATTTCCTTTGTTTTTGTGGAAAGTTAATATTTAGTTAGGATCATTATAGACAAGTTTGGAGGAGGGAGAAGGAGATGACTTTTATTTCGTGATGGCTCCTTGGAATAAAAACTTGACCATACCACTCTGGTTAGAATAAAGCGGTAATCTGTAGAGTAATTCCGTCGCAGCCTTCATTTCCTATAGCTATACGCTAAACGATATAATTGTAATCTATAAATATTTTCCAGACTAATAAAACTGGGTGGTACAAGGAATAACCAAATCCCAAAAAATATATTGAATGTTCAAAAATAAAACTTAAGAAAAAGAAGTCAGCAGTAGAATTGATTTTGAAATTATATTTAGCTTTACGTGAGCTTGATTTAAGTAATATAATACTTTTAGGATCAGAATTAGTTACTTTTTAAAAAAAATTGTATTGATAATTTTATTTTTTATATTTTCCTAAGCTTGATTGGTTTAAGAAACCCCTTAAGTCAAGCAAATTATATTTAAACGTTATAATGACTTGTCTTTGTTTTGTTTTTTTTTATTGCCAACCTTTTTTACATATTTATTGTTTCTTCCCTTAGTTTCTTTCTTATTTCTGTAAAAATGATCAATTTGTGGAATCCCGTTAGTAAAGCATCTTTTAATTTAAATTTACATACCATAATAGCTTTCATTGTCTTTATTTGTCACATTATAGGTTCATCACATTTTAATTATTATTTGTTTGCTAATTTTATTAGAACCTTACTATATTTATTGTGGTTGCTATATGGTACATATTTAAGGGTACATTGCTAAGAATTAAGGGTGCTGTATTCTATAAGGAAGTACTGTTACAAAACCAACGGCGCGAGGAGGTGATACGGTCAAAATTACGTACGACCAGACTTCCACATTATCCAAGTCTCTGGTATTGAAAGTCAATGGAGGCTCATTAAGGGCACATAGTCCTCAGTCGATCAGATCCATAATTTAAGAACCCGAAACTCATGTCTTACAAAAGCTCAAGGAGCTATTGCCGTTTTAATCTTTAAAGAGGATTAGAGGGATAAGGAGTGCTAGATAGGAACTAGGACAGAGAATTAGTTCAATCGATACTTGCTAAGGGTAGTCTAGGATTTGATAGGTCCTACTCAATAGTCTATTTTGTCGGTTAAATTGTCTGTTGAAATTTTAGCATAAATAAATTATTTTATAAATTAACAGTTTGTCTGTTATTAGTGTGCCTTTCTTGACCTCCACCTGAGACATCATCTTTCAAATTATAACATACACTCAATTAATAAACTCCCAATACAATTTTATTGTTATTCATATAACATACATTATTAACTACATATTACCTCTTTGCGGACCTAGTAACCTCATCAAAACAGTTTCAAGCAATATTTAGTAAAACATAGGAGCGGAGAAAGCGTTGGATGCGCATTTACTGAATTTAAAATATTAAAAGTATCGACTCTTTATTTATTGAATAATTACGCATAATAATTATATATTTCAACAATATTACTCTAAAACAGTGACATTAAATAACTTAAGCTTAAAGGGCGACCCGTAGCGCCAGTGTTGTTGCTCCAGGCTGGAAAGGAACCAGTCAGGGTTCAGCTTTCCAGGGCCAGTGCAAGGGTCTTTATTGGTTTCTTCGACCGAGACAAATTCCTATCGTAAAGATCCTTTATGTTGTCTGGAACCTATGAATTATTTATTTTATTGTTTGTAATCAAAAGCAGAATTGATTGCAAGCAAGCTTTCCTTGAAACATAATTTTGACAGTACAAGTTGTTATGAACCATATAATTATTGTAACTAAGCTAACAATTTAAAAAAAAATATGGATGTTAAAAAAAAAAAAAAAAGGACCCAAATAACATTGTGCAAATTTTTTTCCAAATTATTTTTATGTTTCTACTGAATGAAACATAATGATAGTTTCGATAGTACGAAAATATTTTTCCTGTCATAAAGTAGGTGTGGTTAAAATGTTACGATAGAACTTTAAAAATTGGAAAAATAAGATTATACTATTATCTCCTCATTTTAATTTTATTTATGTTTTTTTTTAGTTCTCAATAAAAATTAACAATGAAATTCTAAATTGAAATATTTCTTGACAATAAAATGTAGGGTGCAGATAAATTAATAATGGCTAAAATATTGGTTTAAAAAACGCATTTTAGAATTTTAAATAGTTTTATGCTCCAAATCACCTCCTTGCACAGCCGTTGTTCTAGTAACAGTGTCCCCTTACAAAGTACTGAACCCCTCACCCTTCATAGGTTGTAGTGGTACAAATTTAATTTTTTAAAAACATTTATGCACTAGATACTCAAAAATTGACAAAAAGGTTAGTGGCAAGTTATGAACCATTTTACAATAGCAATAGGATAAAATCGGTAGCAAGAAAAAAAAAGTTGTTAACTGAAGGCAAATACAATGTGATATGGAAGGAATAGTAATTGAAGTTTATGTAATGGTTTTTATTTAAAAATATAATTTATACTGCTATAACTAATACGAATTTTACAAGGAACTAGTGAAAATATAAGATAAACTACCGCCACATTCTAAGATATTGATATTTTGTGATACAAACCCAAAGTGGTTCGGGTAAGAATTATTTTATGTGACCAACGGTAAAAAAAAGTCTATGCGAATATAATTGTACAAATCGGATCTTACTGACCAACATTGCTGTAGCAAAAATTTGATTATCGAAAAATATGCATCTTCATGAATAAATAAAATTATTTGTATCAGGGTGATTCTAAAGCAACAAATGGTAAATAAAATGGGTATCTAGAACCACGATACATTCATGTTGATATGATGATGATACAATCAAACTTGAACCGAATTTTTCTGAGCCGAATTGAGTTCTTATTTTTTTCCTCTAATTATCGATAAGATTTTGTAAAAAACAAAAAATGCTTACATTTCCAACTTTAGGAAAATTTGGCTGCCAAAAAATCTCTTTTTAGTTTTTTTTTTTTTGCCTGTAACTTCTAGGCCATTTCAAATAGTGAAGAATTCAACATACAACAAATTAAAAAGTATTAAGTTCTGGTTGGAGTGGACGGTTTAAATCATATATTCGATCTGCAATCAGAATCGAAGCACAAACGATTTTGGCAAAAAATTCAATTTGGTGACTTTTAAATGTATACATTATAGAAATGGCTTTTCTAAATTAAAAATTATTCATCAGTTATCAATAGTGTTTGAATAACCGCAGTATGTTACATTAAGTGCATCGAACTTAAACTGGGCCTTGGAAAAAAAAAAATGATTGAAACTTATCTAACCACACTAGACACGAGTCACTTACTGATACAGTCCTTGCTTAGCTAATGCTTTTAATCAAGAAGGATTCGGCCTAGAAGTGAACCTACCTTTTACTATACCGTTAAATACCGAGATAAGATAGTGTATAAAAACCAAAGTCGAACCATAAAGACAAAAGAAGAGATAAAGGCATTATCAAAGTGTAAGCTAAGCGTACCCCGCCATCTTCGGTAGAGAGGTACTGATAACGAGGATCGGGAAGCGATAAAAACAACAGATAACTCGGACACGCTTCCAGATACACTGCTTTCTTCTTCTGCTCTTCCCTTGAAGTCGTTTCTTGCTCTTGGTTCAGTTTTATCATTGATATGTTTGAATATATTGCGGTCTTATCTGAATTATATGATTTAAGGACCACATCAAATGTTATTTTATAAATATAAACTCTGAAATTATAAATCATTTTATGGTCATAACACGTATGATCCTGACTGACCCCTTTCCTGGTCATTTCCAACGTACAGAAGGGTTTCTCTATAGGTTACCATCCTATTTTAACTATGATGAGGGGTCAAGTTTTCATTTTGTGGAACCGTCATCTAAATAAAAGTCAACCATCCTGGCCGGATTCAAACCAGCGTCGCTGCAGTCACGAACCATTCCAAGTCAAACGGAATTCATGTTCATGTTATCAGCCATAGTTTTCCACTATTCGCTGATTGATGGAAATATGTTTTGGAGTTCTTTTTGAATTTGGCATGGCGCTGATGTGATAAAAAAACGTCGCCAAATAAATAGGTCCAGTATATGTTTTTCATAGCCTTATTTTAGTTTTCTAAAGTTCTTTGATAGTCTTGTTTACTTGAAATTATCGATATTTCAAGCTTAACGATTTATCGTTAAGGAATAAAATCTACGGGACGAGCCAATTTCGAAATATAGCTGTATTCAGAAAGTTGTCTATCACTAGCGTAAGCAAAATTAGTTAAAGGAATCTGATGACATTGATATAGCAACCATTTTACAATAATCGCTAATTTCTCTCCGAATTTAGATTAAATCGGACAAACCGTTTTTAAAATATATGTGTGCGGAAGAAAATACGTCTACGTTGGCGTAAGCGAAAGTAACTGACGTTATCTGATAAAATAATTACGTAACTTACTGGGTATAAACCCACACAACCCCTGAAAATGTCATCAAATCGGATTGACGGTTCGATCGATTATGCCCTAACGCTAATTTGATTGTATTGACTGACATCGACGGAACCAAATTTGTTCCCTTGTTGGCTAAAAGGTATAATTCGAGTGAAAATTTTCGTTTCCGAGGACATAAATATTTTTTACTTGCTGCATGAGAAAGCAAAAATAAAAGTATTATGGATGAGAATTCTCACGAAAAAAAATGCATATGAATATACCAGGATATTTACACTGTCTAAGGATTTATAATACGTACTAGAAAATCATTGCAAATAAGTCATTGGAAGAGGGCCGCCTTATTAGAGCTACATGACTTCACATACGTCTCATCAATCTTTTATGACCAACTCTCTACTCTGAAATGAAGACAATCTTGAATGATAGATAACTTCACATCTTCGCCAACGTCCGTCTTTCTTGCCTATCTTATTAACATATTGCATGATTAGTAACATCTTCAATTCTTCTTTTCATGTTTTAGATTCTGTATTTTAGCTTATATGGGATCCTTCTAACAAGAGAATTTATTTCCTTGAACATTTTAATTTTTTAAGGGAAACAACACATAAAATCATTTAATATTTAAAAGTAAGAAAAATATATTTAAAAATAAAAAAAGACACCTTTCTTGATTCCTTAGCCGTAAAATCAAATGAATTATTTCTGTAATGTTGTTATCTTATTTTCATTTATCCCTGATGAAGACCACTAAAGTGAGGTGAAACTTTTTTTTTCTAATATTCTGTATACCTTTTTCGACCAGACTATCTTCCAACAATCAATTACATATGTTCCAATATGATTGTATGTTTTACACCACAGATGAAATTTTACAAGTTCTTATTTGTATATGCAGTGAAGTCAGAAAGATAAAGCTTTAACGCTCTAGAATATTTTAATATTTTTTTAAAACTACTTTTATCACGCAACCTGTATAGTTCCTTTAATATCCCCAGAAAAAGTTCTGTCCGACATATTTACCTTGGAGTTATTCTCTATTCTTGTTGTGCAATATTATTTATTTTGTTACAAAATATATTGGAAATGCAAAGTATATACTTTGTAATAAATGGTCTGTATAAATTTATGAAGAAAAGATGATGTTTCGTATGTGCAATACGTTGTGTATGAGAGAATTCAATTTTTATATTTTTTTAATGATCATTTATACTTTTCTTATTTATATAATTTTCAATAAATATAAGAAAATTAGTTTCATTGTTCTATTCTCTATTTCTTCCTTAATATACTGATTTTTGAATTATGTAAATGTTGATTTGTAATAGGTTTTTATGAGACTTTTTCCAAACCATATTAAAATCGTGAAATTCGGCCGGTTATCTTCCCATAGGCACCTGTTTTTCGCCCGGAAGTAAAATGGTTGATATAGGTATTTTATGTCTAATAAATGTTGGCTTTTATTATGTCCAACACTCTTATGTACATAAAACTGGAGACCAATGACGTTGTCAAGGTTATATTTCATTCTGTGATTAAATTATTTTTATTATCATCGTATTAGTTTATAGTTAATAGCTTTTGCCTGTAGTTTTATGAGTTTCAAGCGTACGCTGTGTAGAAGGCGGATAGAATTTAGCATATTCCCACTTTACACATGAGGAAAGTAACTTTCTTTGAGTAGTTCTGTAAATTTTTATTTGTATATATTTGGACATGTTGAAGCCGCAATGAATATGGCAAAGGAACATTCACTTTAAGGCCTTGAACCATCCCTCCAAATGCCACTTCCAATTTTCTTAAAAGCTTCCGCGATTTATCTCTACTTCAAGTAGCTGCAAAGTATAACTTAAGATAATGATTCTTCTTGCTAAATTAATCTTTCTGTCTTAAGCATAATTTATTTCAATATGCTTTTATTATTAATCTTAGTTTAGAGACAAAATTTCAATTGTAGATTATTTATTAATAAAAATAATTATAGATCAAATATTGAGAAGTATTTGAGGCTGATCTGCCATTTAAAACCTTTACTTCCTGTTAATCTTTTATTACCAACTCTCTACTCTAAAAGACGTAATGGGCAATTAATAGTCTTGAATGATGTATAATTTCACATCTCTGCCATATAGTAAAAAACTACTTATAAATAATTTCCTATGCGATGCAAGGGAACTTCCTGCACTTTTTCCTCTCTTGCATTATTTTGTTCTTCATCGTACTAATTCATATACTTCTCCGTCAGAGAGTTTTTCCCTATGAGTCTGGGAAGAGGATGGTCTCTACAAAGGAAAAACTAGGTAGAAACTGTTAGTTACCTATCTTTTTATAAATAAACAGCATAAAAGTGTATCCATATCATAATCCTGGTTTACTATCTTGCTAATATGCGATAATTTTTCTAGCATTTTTATAACTATATAATTTGAGGCGTGTCGTGTGATAATCCCGATTTAATTTTTTTATAATTCACCTGGATATTTCGTTGAAATTCGTACAACCGGTCAAAAGTTTAGACTGACCAGAACTCTGTTCCATAATTAAGTATAAAGAAATACTTTTAATGTAGTTTGTATTTAGCACAATTCCTCTAACTTGTAAAATGCTTACTTTTTTTTTTTTTTTAACTTCTGTAATATCAATATTAGTCCTAGGTATTTTGAAATATAATGTATTAGTGCTTGTAATTTGTATAACTGTAGTTATGGACTAATATTATTAGACTTCATTATGAAACAGGGCCTAGTTCTGTCTAAAAAATGTAAAATGTTTACATAAGGAGAAGATGGTTGGGGGTGCGGTCAATGAAACACAAATAAGTATGA
>NW_027110600.1:356208-371352 GCF_000696795.3 Halyomorpha halys
TCATTTATCATCCACGGTCAACTATCTCTCATAATTATAAAATGTTTACATTTTATATATAGTTTAATTTTATTGTTTAGTAATTCCACCTCACCAGTTAAACGTTCATTTTATTATTTTTCTATGTTTCTCTAAACTTTTATATATTTTTGATATATTTAAGTTTCATTTGAAAATCTATTTTAGTTTAGTCTTATTAATCCCAGAAGGTATTGACATATATTAAAATCAAAGAAATATAAATAGAGAATGTTAATATTTGCTCTTTATTAATATTTAATATGTTGTTAACATTTTATACATGCTGGTGAGTGGCTATAAAAAACTTTATTTAAGAAGTATATGGTTAGGATCAAATGGTTAATTTTTAGGCAAACTGTTCTGAAATATATTTAGGAGAAATTATACTTCTAATTTTTAATCGATAAGTATAAAGTATTTTGAATAAGTATAACACCGAGTATACATCAGGCAAGAGGTTTTGCTCTGAGGTACTACACATGTTGAACATTATACACTTTCCTTTAAGTGTTTTCGTGCCTAGAAGACTCCTGCCCTCCCTCAGCTTGTAATTGGGCACCTAGGGCAGGTATCCTATTCGGCAGGAAGCCTAGCACACAGGAAGCCCCGGACAGGAAGTGTGTAGTGTTTCGGCTAATGCGTTCCCACAGCGCCAGTTGGTCATGGGGCCTCATGATCCCTCTGATAGTGGCCCCATTGGTCATGGGAATTGCTTGCTATTACCTTCCAATATTTGCATAGTATATCCAACCTTACAAATACTTGGTGTGAATGGAAGTAAAAAGGATAGTAGAAAATGTTTATAAAAACCTCCAAGGGACCAAGCGTATGCAGTTTTATCTTGAGACCGGGTTTTTGTACAATTGCATTTTTTGTATAAGTCTAGTCCAAATGTCACCAATGTTATAACCGATCAGTTCTTACAACCATAGCAGGAATATTCGCTAAAAAATAAAAATTCCTAACAATTTTATTATTGATATTATGTAGTATTAATTATTTATCAGTGTAACCGATACATTGTTATATCCGATGACGTTATAAACGATACACGTACATGAGGGACACTGTTAGGAAAGCCTTAAAAGATCAGTAACGTTTAAAAGTACAACTTATTACATAATTTCTATTCTGGTCTGAGTTTATATACACAGTAAAACTTTTTAATAACGCTATCATTAATAACGATTTCTTTATTAAGTTTTTTTCCCTCGACCCTGTTCCTTGGGAGTAGTTTTTCTATGAATCATTCGTGGTAAAATTATCCAATTTCTTGGTTAAAGTTCTTCTGTAATATTTTTTACATTTATAAAAGTTCGTTATGCGATACTGATTGATTTTGCGGTTTTAAAGTAGCTATACAGTTGAAAACTATAATCTCTCTTAACGAAGACTCTAATGCATCATAACTAAAAATATGTTAATTTGGTCAAAGGCGAGACAATTTATTTTTTTATACCTGAAAAGTTTCAAAAATATTTGCAAGAACTGTTATATATTTCACGAACGTAATTCTAGAGGTTCCTTTGTTACTGTAAGTGTTTCCATAAATAAAAATCTGATTAGACAGACGGATACGGATACGATTGTTCATAGTTACATGGTCTAGGTATAGCGCTCTTTTTTTTTGATCCTTAGGAGAACCTCATGTCTCTATATTAAGATTACTTACATAAATATACCGCACCCTTGAGTGATATACATAATACATACATGTACACCTGCGATAACAGTGAATAATAATCATAATAATGAATGCTTATCGAATCCGAAGGTTCAATGCCAATACCACTAAACGCTTTCTGCATACATCCTTCCAGTGATGCCCCTCCAAACCCAATTCTACTAAATCAGTTTTAACGCAATCCTCCCATTTACGTTTCAGTCTATCCTTCAGACGTTTACCCGTTGGTTCAGTGTTTATTAACATTTTAGGGATCCGCTCGTAACTAAGCCCTACAACCTTACACACCCATCTTATACGCCGCAATGCTATAACTTGAATTATATTTACCGGGGTGTAGGTCCTTTAATTCAGCATTGTGTAATCTTCTAAATTTTCCTATTAATTCATCCTTTTTCGGTCCGAATATTTTGCGTAGTACTTTATTTTCGAAAACTTTAAGACGCTGCTCATCCCTTAGTGTAAGGGGCCACGTCTCGCATATATAAAGAGGGAAGGATAAGTTTTGTAAATTCTAATTTTTAAGTTTTTCGATAGAAGGCGTGAGCTAAGCAATTTCGAAATTGAAAAATAACTAGCATTTCCCGCTTTCAACCTAGCTTTTATTTCCTCATCAATTTCGTTTTTTCTAGTTACCGTAGAACCTAAAAACTTAAACACATCAACCTGTTCAAACTTATTTCCTCCTATATCTATATCATCGAGAACAGTGAAGCAACCCAAAAATGGATTATTAGAAAAAAATTAGAGTTTCCTTTAATTATTTAATGGCTAAATATTTTATAAATGGAGTTTTATACTTTGTAGGAAGATAGTCCGGGCGGCGGTCAATAAAGGTACAAAACAGTAAAAAAAACTATTTGATGTTAACCAAATAAAACCTATTTAATGTTTGGTTAGCATTAAATGGTTGTTTGTGCTATTTTGTATCTTTGTTGACAGCTTGAAAATATTCGTCATCTTAATGATATGGTATCTTCATCAATCAATGTTGTTTAAATTATTTTAAAGTTACATAAGCTTAAAGATGTTAATTGGTTCCAGTATTGATTTCCATTCAACTTATCGACTAGGAAGTTATTACATTATTTGTTGCAGATATATATAAAGCGCTATGAAAAAAAAGATAAGCCCTATTTGTAAGTCTTTTTTTTTTGTGGTGTCAACCATCATAAACTTCACTTAGCTTCAAGTTTACTATAGAAATGCATACAACGAATTTAAAACCATTAGGTTTTTTTTTTTTGAGTGATTTAATGCAGAGTGTAATTGAATATTCATTCAATTAATTTTAATTATAACAAGTTATGTTTTAACTATATTATTAAGTTTTATTAGCTATAAAGAATGAAGTACTTATTATTATTTTAATATGTGTATTTTCATCAATGAAGTTGGAAATTAAATAAGGAGTGAATATTAATCTTCAAAATCTAAATATTTGGAAATCTATTTTATAATTCATATACTTGACGAATTTTTTTTGTATATTTACGAATATCCCTATGCATATTTAATTCGGAAGGATTGATGCATGCAAATGTAGAATAGTTACAAAAATAATTTATTTAACGCTTGTGAGTTATTAAAATAGAATTTATAGAGGGGAATAAGAGGTATCTTTCTTTATCATCAATACTTCAATATTATTTTTGTTGCAATCCTCACCGCAATGTAAGATTTCTGCAACGTGAGCAGCAAGTTCAAAGAACTTACTTTACAGAATGAAGCATTATGAAGTTGCAAAGTTTCTTTTTCCACTTTATGCAATAAGAGCTTTGTATTATAGCGGCGAGCCGTGTCTTGACGTCTTAAGACAGCTTTGTGAAAAACTGGGGCAGTAGTTGGCGAAGTTCTTCCGCTGTTCTTTCGCAATATAGGGATCCTCACTGCCAGCATACTGAGTAGTTCGACAGTAGCCTGTCAGCATCTGTTGCGAAGGACCCGGCTGGTGGGATCATTATCATACACCATCTCGGGGCGCCTTCTGCTCCTGCCATTATCGTAGTATCTGTTAAAATTATTAATAGGAGGAGATGACACATTGCCACCAACATGGTTGCTGATATTAGTGCCTCATGTATCTGTAAAGTGCTTGTTTCAGCTTTAGTATAAACTGTTATTAATCATACGAAAGCATAAGTAAATGTAAATGGTGGGGTCCAGTTATTTGTTATACCTTAAAACACTTATTGGTGAAATGTTCTTTTCTAGAAACCTATAAAAAAACAAAAAAACAATATCTCCGGAAATAATTGATACTACTACTGAAGATTTAACTGTATTTGCGACTAAGGTCATGAAAAAATAAATAACCGTTGAGGTGAAATGCGTTTTTTATCTCCGGAAAAATGTTCCTAAATGGACTTGAAGTAAGAGATACCTATAAAGTAATAGATTTAAAATAGTGAAATATTTTTTTGGCTGTAATTATTAATAGTGATACTTATACTATTTTTTTTAATTGTCAATATAACTAGCGCCGTCAATATAAAGTTAAAGATAAGAACAGCCTAATATTTTTTTGCACTATTTGGATCAAGGAGGAAGCAGTATAAAAGAAGATATAAGCTGCCAGAAAAAGTGAGGTCGAAAAGGCGGGCATGTATTGATCTCCGAGGGCGTGGTAGAGAAGTAGGATCCAATTGCTTTCTGCTCAGTTTAGATTACAATGGCTAACATACCTATTAAACTCAACTGATAACCTGAATTATGAGAGTAAAATTATAAAAATTCTATTGATTTTTGGTACCTAAAGATAGTTTTGCGTCCAAATCAGAATAATGGCAACAAATTATTTTTGAGGCTAGAAGTAATCAGATATTCAAATGCAACTGTAAACTACTATAGCCGTCGGTTACAGCGAAAAAATCCTGGCGGATTGAAAAAGAGGTTTCTTTGACAAGAAGTATCTTTTTAAAGACTTTAATAATGAACTAATATTTACTGACTTCAAACACACATATATATATATTTTTTTATTAATAAATTATTCAAGTTATTTATTCGGTTGGAAAGTATGGCCACCGATGCGAAACAGATCGTACTCAAGTGGAATAAACTGGCCTACATTTACAACAGCCCGTTACTTTTCGGTGTTTGCATCTCAATAGTCCGAAAATGGGATGGCAGGTAATTCCCAACTGTAACAGAATCTGTTAACAGTACTTTAAGTGTAGTTTCTAGACACTGTATTAATTAGTTTGTAACTAACTGACTATTCTCTTGGATGATTAGAATCTTGGAGAACCAAATTTTAGGTTGTCAAAAATCAAGTATAACAAACCACTGAAAACACAACTACCTTATCGTGACCACCAGAATTTATCTCAGAAAGGTAAAAGTTATATGTCAAAAGATTTCTTAAATAATATAAAGATTATTTTTCTTCCTTTTTTAGTTTCTCTTCTTGAATCTCTAATAGACTTTTTTAATATGATATGCGAATTAGAAAGATAAAAGATAGAAAACCTAAAAGAGTGCTGTACTGAAGAATAACAAGAGAAAGTAACTGCTTCAAGTCATGCTGAGCAACACGGTAGTAGTTGTAACCTACTACTGTGATAACTTTCAAATGTAGATTCGGTGTAAAATATATTTAATATTCAAAATCATAAAGCTGAATATATATCGTTTTTATGTCGGTTTTGAAATTTGTAAGTTGTTTATCAGTCTAACAAATAATCTATTTAGTGCGAACTAACCCATCTTGTGTGAACGTCAGCGAAAATTAGAATTAATAAATAAAATGAATAAATTAGTCCAATTTATTGATTCCTTACAAAATGTTTTTACTGCATTTAAAACAAAATTTTCTTTGTATTAATACCTTTATACCACTTATAGACGAGGTCGAAAATTTTTTTTTCGTGGAAGATTCGAAATTAAAGTGTTTATTAGTGCACTAATGATATCAGATTCGCATGGCAACTGCCTTGAATGTAATAATGTTTTTTTTTTAAGATCTAGAGCTAAGGAAATAAAGTTAAGTGTAGATAGTTTACCGTATGCCAATTTATAGGTGAGTTCAGCAGGGCTGGGGCCAAGAAAAATAACAATAGTTTGAAACTAATTATTGATTGCATACGTTCCACTTCACATTGTAGGTCTTCAGGGCGGGTGTGTTAGGTGGAGATGTACACGAAGAACCTGTTCTTTGCTTCTCGACTGTTTCTTAAATATTAAAGAGCTAAAATTATTTTTAATGTTTGACTGTTTTTAATCTATGCTTTATATTGATGTTTCTAGTATTAGTATGTGAATAACTTAAGTACGAAAACTGCCAGATCCACTTAGGAAAATTTTTCTGGAAATAACAAAAAAAATTTATCTCAACGGATAAATAAAATAATAACTTTTTTTTTTAAACTAAACGATTTAGTATAGCATGGAGGATGAAATCATTTAACGGAAAAATACTCCACTTATTTTTTGGAAAACATGAACTTGACACTATTTTCTACTCAGCTATTCATATAGTCTTTCTTTCCTTTTAAAATTTAAATAGAGTAAAATTCACGAAACCAATTGGGAAAACTGACCAAACTACAAGAACAAAACTTGTTATATTATTGGACGAATGTGTGTTGGTATTATTATTATTATTTTTTATTGATTAACTCACACCTGTCAATCAGTGAATGATAGTCTTTAAAAGAAGAACCAGAACAAATCATAGGCATAAGGAAGAAATTTCCGACTATTTTTTTGTAACTCCTAGCCTGCGTCTAACATCTGCTTTAGCTCATGGAGGTCTCTCAACCAGCTTCTGTTGATTCTTCTGTGGAAGTTGTCTGGCACGTGGATAATGATTATAAGAATCTATGAAGTTTTTAGTTTGATATTTTAGTCATACGGACTTCCAGGATTTACTAAGAAATTTTAATAGTCTAGATTCCTTGCATAAGAGCCATAGTGGTTTTCCTAAACTTTATAGTTTTTTTTTTTTTTAAGGTAACATCTTTTTTTTATTTATAGCTAGACTAGAGCTAGTAATTTCCACCATTATTTCTTATTATATTACTATAAGGACGCCCAGTTATAGATTTTTTTAAAAATATTAAATTTGGTTTAAAAAATATATTAACAGTATTTATATACTCAATGGTGTCATGAGTTTAATTTATATTTTTGTGTATTAGGATTACTTGTAAACACGTCCGTGTATATGTACATGTATTTAAATTAATAAGATTTAAGTATATACAATTATTTAAATTAATAAGATTACAGGCTAGAAGCCACATTTGGTGTATAATTTTCTTATAATATTTTACATCAATTTAGTTCAATTAAAGTGGAAAAATTCAATCATATTCTGAATTACGGATTCTCAGAACATTTATACAATGTACGTTTTAGCATACACTTTATAGGAAGCAATTTTTATTTAATATTTGAGCCATCACCAAACTGATTATTTAGGGATGATATATTTCCAATTAATCTATTAACATGGACTGTATTCAGATCAGAAGATTTCCTTAATTAATATATACAGTTATAAGAAGAATATAAATTTAAATCATGCACCAGTAAAATAAAATTTTCCCTAAAATGATTTTTAGAATCAGTAACATTTTTAGACTGTTTCTCAGGATCATGCGGGATTTTTTTTCATTTTTATATTTATAGGGAGTGAATTACAAATATTAAAAATAAAATTCCATTAAAAAATCTGACTCGGAAAATAATGCTTATATTTCTTCTAGTAGTCGCAATGTTATTATGTATCTCTATAAAAAATGTAAAGATATTTCGTGATGTCTATAAAAAATAATGAAACTTGTTGTAGTGGTAGGGTTCCTTCCACATTTGAACAAAACTCTTAACTAATCTTAAAACACATTGATGCACTTTCTGTATGTCTACACGTGCAGATGCAAGGGCTCTCTGTACACTGACATGGGACAGTATTTACTTGCCAATAGCCGTAACGTTTAGTGAAAGATCGCGAGTGACTATATCAAGCTTGATAACGAATAAATATGTTTTTAAAATTTAGAAGAATGTTTGGCATAATAGTTTATTAAATTTCCTTTAAATATTTTGTAAAAATAAAACACTACGCTTAATTTTTACTATTATTTAAGTGCTAGAAATTCCCCTTGTACTTATCGATTCTGAACCCAAATTTAACCTTATTAATTAAAAGCCTAATTGCCTTGATCAATTGCCTCGTAAAATTGAACGTCCGATTTTGTTGCCTTTTACATCAGTGCGAGTTCTGAAGATCATTGCGTGTCTGAATGCATGTTTGCCACGATAAACGCATTGAAATGCACAATAGACATTCTGAAGTTACCCATAACATTGTATCCATTCATAAACCGATGAGGATTCCATGAATGGAGGAGAAGAGATGGAATTGCCCTGTTAATGCATACCTACGTGCATCCTTTTATATAATTGTGCATATAATTGACATTTTCATTTAATATAATAGTAATATTGAAATTTAAGCTCGTAACTGTCAAAAAAATATAGAAATATGAAAAAAAAAAATGTAAAAGTTTTGACTATTTATAGAATTGTGTTTTAAATTCGTTTTTATCGGTTCTGAAAATTACTCATCTTACAGACTGGAGAAAACTTTTTGGACATCGATTAGTTAAAATAAACTCAATTTTTATTTAAATAATTACTTGAAACAAAGCAATTTGCTAATCGATTAATAATAGTTAATCTTTGTCTCCTTAGTCCATAGATGAATGATATGTGTAACTCTCTTAAATGAAGGCTTTTAGTCTAACAGTGATATTAGCAATTTCAAGTTCGTGTGAAAAGTAACAAATGTAGTAAAAAAAAAGGATGGGATGGGAAAAACTAATTCTCACAATTCCGAGGATTGTATGTTAGGTTCTTTTTTCCGCTGCCATGCTTTTAAAGAAATACTTATTCATTTCAAAACATAATTCAGAGTAAATATCAAGATGAAGCTACGGAAGGTAAATTGAGGATTTCCGCTCTGAATAGTTTTTCATTATATTTCAAAGCATAATTGTTATTTTCAATTCACTGCTTCGGACAAGATAGAATATTGAAGGTCGTACAAAATGGCTTGTCTTTTTTCTTTTCATTGAATTGTTAAATAGAACATGAATAATATCCTATTCATGATTGTTTTTTTATTTGTTCTAAAGTCACATTATTCTTTAATTACGGGTTATTGTTACTGGAACTTAAGAAAATCTAAGCTATAAATGTTTGCCTCTTTTCTCCGGATTTTCAGAAATATTTTGATTGTTATGAAAATATGTACAGCCTTATCTTACTCCTGACTTTGCTTCATCAGCATTAATATTATTATTAACAATGATTGTAAAAATATTTCCCCAAATTACTTTTATTTATTTTACACAATATTTTCATGTAATTTCACTGCGTTCATTTCAAGTTTACGTAACAAATTAAAACTAGGAAATGATCAATCTTGTTTAGAAACTGTTACCTCATGTCTGCAACTCTATTTCAATGACCATATTTTAGATATTTTCAGATACCCCACTTTTATGACTAATACAGTTTTTTTTTTATTTAGATCTTTTATTTACATATTAATGACTAGCGAGTAGAGCAGTCTTTGAAAAAAAAAGTTAATTATAGCAACATAGAAAAAGTGATCAAACATGGTATCAGCTTAAAACCCGCCTCTCCCATCCTCTGTAGTATAAGAATACTACTTATAATATAAGTATAAGAAATTATATTACCTTTAAAATATTCACTTCATGTTGATGAATCCGTGCTCGCGTTCAGTGGTTGGTTGAGTGTACGGCCTAAATGTCTAGGATTATAAGACCATTAGTGGTTGATGCCTTAAAATCATTTTTGAAAATGATATTCACTTATGAGTATTGGGCGATGTAATTCGTCATTATTTCTCAAAATCATAACACTAATAGAATAATTGTTAAAGTCCAATATTTCAAATTCTTTTAATTTAGTTTCATTCTACTTCCAATTGGTTTTTTATTTTTTCTTAATTATAAGTGTTAGTTTTTACTTTTTTTTTTACCACAAGTTACTTGTATTTTAAATTTATATTTAAGAATTTATTTTATAAATAAGAGGACATAAAGAAGTTTGTTGTGGCAGTGTATAAATACATCACTGCGGGATAGCATTTGTACAACATTACGAACTGCAGTAGGATTACGGCCTGAAAACCGACAGATAAGGCAATTTTCAATCAGTACTGGGAAAGATTGGTGCGATCAAACTTTTTTTCTCGTTCTCACCCACGACTCGCCAGGACTGTTTGTACCGAATGCATGATCGTCTTATTTCTATCGACTCGACATCGGAGACGTCCATCTCAGATGAGATTAGAATTGAAAGGTGTATCGCATATCGATTCCCCGGCCATCTGTGAGTGATTTTTTTTTCTTTTCATCAAGCTTTTTTTGTTTTCTCACCAACTCAAATTGTAGAAAATTAACTTTTTTTTGTGTTTGTGTAATATATTCTTTTAGTTTTGTATATATATCCAAATTTTTTTTTTACTTTACAATTCATTTTTTTTTTGTAACAACAGAGGATAATTCATTTTTTTTTTTAAATTTCATTAGTTTATATTTTAATTTTCTTAAATTGTATTTCATTTGGAAGGATTTTTTTTTTTATTATTTTATTTTATTTAATAATTTTTTTTTGATTAATTTCGTCCTCCCTTTTTTTTTTTTTATTTATTACCCAAATAAGCGAACATATACTCTGAGGAATATAATTGTTTTTCAATCGCGAAAAACCCCTCGTCCCAACAATAATCAAAACATAAAAATTATAAAACAGAGTCATCAGAGGCCCCTCTTCTCCCTAATTTAAACAAAAAAAAATTAGCCAATTTCGAGTTTTAAACACTTATTAATTTATATATAATTTAATTTCTTGTTTGGGACTGGTTTGTTTATCAATTACCATACATAATATCCATTCTTCCGGAATATCCATTCTAATAAATACTTTTATAACTCATAACTCTTACGTTTCGGCCGTTCCGACCATTCTCAAGGCTGTCTTATTCAAAATATCACACCTACCAATGTCAATAAAACGTTACAGGCTATTCTACCTTTTTCAAAATATATCTAAGTCTATCAGGCTTTTCAACTCAAAGTAAGGATTCTCTTTTATTATTTTTAGTGTTTTGATCTCTTTGAGAGATTGTGAAGTACCTCACATAGACCAATACCCCATGTAAGTGAATGGTTTAAAAGTAAGATAAGTATGACTACCTCGGATGTATCAACTTGGAGTCAGATATTTTAGAAATTCGTCAGGTGGGTGCGAGAAAAAAAAAATGTATCAACTTGAGTCTTGTAGAAAGGTTAACTCCTTTCTCGGAGAAAGCAGGCCATAATTATAGCGTGATTAATGCAAGACTATTATCAAGGTTTTACTTATTACATTTTCTTCTTGTAAAATGAAAGTGAAGCATAATGTAATAAGGACATGATAAGAAATGTCAGAGTTCCTTTCTCTCGCTCTGAGTCAGGCCTCGGTCTGCTAAGATCGGCCATTTAATGTCAACCTTTCTCTAACAAAGTGCTCCACGTTTCGGTTTTAACTATCTTTTCTCCGTTATGTTACAACACAGTATGAGTAATGCCACTTAGTGTTCAATGGCATTGAAAATATAATTTCGATGACATTATTATATTAAGAAGGCATTAGTCAGAGATGCGGTCGAGAAAAATAAAAATAGTTTTCAACTATTTATTAATTATCAACGTTTGGACCCGCAATATAGATCTTCATCAGTGCTAAAATAAAGAAGATACAAAGTAGGTAGGGCTAATATAAGAGTTTAAAAATGACATGTAAATAAAACAGATATAAAGATGAAAACAGATATTTGCTGCAACTTCAGTTTTATTAATCTTATCAGTTTATTATTAATTACTAAGTTAAAATATCTTCTTGGTTACCATAATAGATCATCATTATTATCAGTTCATTACTCAATATTATGTTAATTAATACATTTTTTTATTCATCTTTATCTACCTATTATTTTGATTTATGTTAGTTTCTTTATGTGGATTTTTTTTTTATACACTTTTATATTTGTTTTAATTACATGTTACTTTTATACTCTTATAATAGCTTTACTATGTTGTATGTTTTTGCCCTGATAAAGACCTGCATTGGTTGAAGACCTGGTCGAAAAGTTGGCAGTCAATAAATTGTTAAAAAAAATTTTTTTTTAACCACAGCCTTACTCATTTTCTAATTCACATTTAATCAGCTATGTAAATTATTCTCATAGTTAGTTTTCATAATTTTTATATCCATTATCAGTTCCCATTTTTTTTATTACATTATTTGTTACCTCATCACTCGTTATTACAATTGATTATAATCTATCAGAAATAAGATCAGGAAACCTATTTAATTCTTATCATCACTTTTTCACTGTGACTTACGTGAATCGTAATATCCCTTTTCTATTTTTAATTAGACTTTTGTTAAAATTGCCTGTTATAAAATCTATTTTTTTTTTATTTTAAAAGAGTAGTTCTGGGTGCGAGGTAGCCTCGTAGAAGGCTAATGAAAGGTTGTCGAGTACCTTAAAAAATATTTTGCTGAGATTATATTCAGTTGGTTACTTCTTAAATTAAATTAAATGACATAAATACACCTTATGCCCTTAAATGCCAGTTATTTTAAGAATGTTTGGGAACACAATTGTTCGAGATGTAAAGAACAATTTTCATCTTGTTTCTCAAGGCATAAACAGAATCCTTTGATTGTTATCAGCGGGCAGACAAAGTAATCTATCCCATCATCGCGTCATTCCTCATCCACCACTGCGGGCCGGTCATTACTGAACATATCTTCAAGTCGGCTCTGTCCTTGGATTTGTGCTTGTGTACTATCATCACATGTTTGTTGTATGTTTTTTCGAATTATTTTTCCCTTTGTCTTCAAAGCAAACATGAGAACTTTTTTTATAATTTAATCATTAAATAAATTTCAGTAAATAATTATTTATGCAACAATGAATATTGGATGAAATAATATCAGTAAAATAACTACCTGTTTTTATTTCCTGAAGTAATTATTTTGTGAACTCACTAATCATTCATTGAAACACGCACTATTTTTCTGAAATGACGTTAAATACATGAATATTGAAGATTAACTTCATTGCATGGAGTTTAAACCATTGCAGCAACTGTCACACCTATTAACTGGCATTGTTTAAACTTATAATAATTGTTGCAATGACTGTAAATATTGCCATCACAGTGAATGCTGTATGCTATTTAAACTGCATAATAGATGTCGTCATGACTTAATTTACTATGATGTAGTTTAAACCATGTTATACGCTGCAACATTTAGTGCCGTGGATGTGAAGTGTCACTGTTTAAAAGGGTTTTAACCTGATAGTAACTCCATTGCCACATTTAATATTGGCCTGCTACAAACACATTATACCAAGACGAGTTGGACAATTTCTTATTATTCTTATATTAGATAAGCTTAGTCAGTAAATATTAAAATACATAATATTAATACATGATTTTTTCTTAATGTTTTAGTTCTTTATCTATTTCTATTTATTTTTTTTCATCTTTAATTTATTTTTTATAATATTGTTTTCCTTTAATATTTACCTATTTATTTACATCTGATTCTCTTGTATAATAAATAGTAAAATCGTTAAATATAATTAAAAATCCTACATGGCCATGCACAATTATATCCCATTAAAATCATTTTAAAAATACTCAATATTCCTGCATATAAAAAAGTAAATAAATTCAAATAAAAGTAATAAATATATAAGTGGTAATTATTAAAAGTTATAAATCTTTAAAAATGTAGGGTCACAAATATAAAAGTAATTAATATAAAATTAAGAAGATGTATGAAAACCATATTTAAATAAACTGTGCAACTCCTGAGATATCACCTTCCTCATCTGTTACCATGCATATGTCATGGTGGATGATTCCCAGGGAGTGCAGCATTTTATTTTATTTCGTTTTTGCCACTTCCTTATATCACCACTGAGTTCCTCCATGAATCTTTATATCTATATATATCTATATATTATACCTCTATGTTTTATTATATTTAACATATTAATGGAGAATGACGTAAAACGGATAAATAGGTCACACAATTATCAAATATTATTATTACTTTAAGTACAGATAACGATTGCTATTATTATCTATTAATTGTGTACTTTTAGTTTTATAACATTATATTTAATAGTATTTGCGTACTTCACTACTTTACTACCTTAACGTTACTATTTCAAGATTTTCTGTTTTATTATTGCGATGCGTTATTCTTAATGTTCGATTCAGCACTGGTACCATAGCATTCGATCCCATATCTTAATATCGATTCAAATAGTGCTATGAACACCATTATTTATTTATTGATATATATTACAATCTGTCACACAGTTGTGGGCAATAGGTAATTGTGATGAAAGATCACATTCACACTAAGAAAAAATAAAATAAATAAATGATTAAAAAAAAAAAAATTTCTTAAAATATATACAAATAGAAGAATAAACAAAATGAATATAATCAAACTATGTGTATGAAAAAATAACATAATCTTTAGTCTATGAACACCATTATGAAAGCTTCTTTGTTAAGTACAAATTGGAGGCAATAAATTTTATATGGGCATACTCTAAATCTCTTCAAAATATTTACTATGTGCAGCTCCCAAGAATAAGCATTATCCACAGTAACACTTAGATATTTATATTTTTCTAAAATATTTAGTGTTTTACAGCAACATATTTTTAATTATGAGAGATAGTTGACCGTGGATGATGAACGAGGAGAAGATGGTTGGGGTTGCGGTCAATGATAAACACAAATAAGTTGGATTAACCTACTTTTAATGTGCCAACGTTTCGACTAGAGTTTCTAGCCTTCTTCAGGGCTAGAAACAGAACAAGATAACAACCACAGTAAGTATAGAAAAATAAAAAAATAAAAAAGAAGGTATAAACAGAATAGTTTTACACATAAAATGAATAATTTTACAAAATCGAATTAATAAAATGGAGTGATGAGAGAAGCGGGAAATAGAATGTATACATACATAGGTAACTGAAAAATTGAGTAAAATAACATAATTAAGAATATGAAAAGAAAATGAAAATTGAGAGGAAGAAAATATATGTAACAATAATAGATGATAAAGAGGCAAAATATAAGTAAGGTATACCAAGAAATGAATAGAAAAAAAAAATCTGAAAACACCAATAATAATATGGTGAACAAAACTTAAAACGGCGGTAAGGAAAATGTGAGAAAATAAAATAAATAAAAAAGAAAGTGGAGAAAAATAAAAAAAAACCGTGCCCGTGTAGGCCTCGGCGCTTCGCGCCGAGGCGACGTATTTCCGTGACAACGTATACTCTATAATCCTCTTACCCCCACCACCTCACTCTT
>NW_027110600.1:371402-383777 GCF_000696795.3 Halyomorpha halys
ATTATAACATTAATTTATAATTTAATTAATTTATTTTTTAAATATATTATTTAATAATGTTCAGGTCTTTGCTGATTTATACTGCAATATTTATGCTTGTTTGACTCCAAACTATAGTGCTCATCATGTAGGAATGTATTTTTATTTAATATTAGCCACAATCATGTTTCAGTTTTTGATTTGATTTTGTTTTTGTTACAGGTAATAATACTATTTATCTACAACGATTCAAGAATATTAAAGGTACTAATTTATAATATTTATTTAACTATAATTTTTAACTCAAAATTTTCTATTAGCTCTGCTTGATTAACGTTTCCCTAGGAACCTATTTCTCTAACTTCCTATAATTTTTATATTTATTTTAATAATTAAAGAATTCTTTTTAATTTGATATTTTATTTATTTTGTTTACAAAACATACACTGGTTTTGTGACTATGATATTTTTTGTTCTTACTAATATCATTTTGCATCTTTCAAATGCGTAATTAAAAAGGTACATACGAAAAAAATATTTTTTTAAATTTGAGGATTTTGTATATGAAGGCTATATTTCAACATAGATCCATTTCTGATAATCTAAATGGTATAGTACCTATGAAAGGATATTGTGTTACGGTCGAGTTATGCTTCGGATTCTTGGTTGAAGAAGAATGGAGATGTTGCGGAAGCTGACGTTTCGGGTCACTACACTCTGTAGTTAGTTGTAGCAGTAGTAGGTAGTTACTATCTACCGCCTCGATGACTTAGTAATACCTTCTCTTGTGTAATTCCTTCTTTCTCAACTATTACCTCAACTATTAAATTAACTCAACTATTAAATTTATAGATTTAAATTATTTATTCTATCTATAAATTGTATTAAGTTTTGAACTTTACATTTGTTTGTGCCTATATGGACATACGGAGTTGAGCTTTGGGATCCATAAAACCCTCGAATTCCCCTCGTATCCAATCCTTACAATCCAAAATACCTCGTAAAATCCTCAATGCTTCTTTACTCTTAGTCACAGATAAAAGCATCCATAAGACCATGTTCTATATGTAAGCGATTTAGCCCGAACTAGATACAAATACTTCCATTATAATCTCCCTAACCACTCAAACCTATTAGTTTCTAACCTTGCTTCCTCCGTGGCAGCTGAAAAGTAAATTGCCGGAAAACCTTCTAATGTTATAAGAAATATTATTTGAGTGTTACCAATGGGTAGTTTCTCTACACGCCTGTATCACTCCATTTTGATCTTACATAAAATTTAGTTTATGTATTTTCATGTAAATACAGTTGTAAATACCAATAAATAATTGTAAGCTACTTCTATAATCTAATAGTCTGTCTGCAGCATTAATGAAATTAATTTTATTTCTATCTACAGTATTTCAAATTCTGAAAACAACAAAAAATAAATATTAAACTGTGGAATATGTCTAAAAGTAACACAATACTACAAAATGAAACGACTACTTTGAAAAACATGCTTGTTCTGAACGACGAAAAATTATTTCAAAATCAAAGTTATGATGTAATAGAAGGTCAATGAACATTTTACATCTTATATTGTAATGATTGACTATTAATAAACCTATTTTCTGTCTATTAGAAAGTATATGATGTAGGAGGATGTGGTATACATGTGTTAATTCGTTTGAAGTTTAATAAAATCTACTTTTAGTAAAGAGGCTAGCATGAAGGAAGCAGTAGTGTATAGTTAGTGAATTGAAGTAGCAATAATTAAAACAAAAAATTGTTGAAATTTGATAATTGTAACGATAGATTAAAAACAAATCTCTTTATGATTTTTATAATTTGTATTCTACAAATCGTTTATTTCTCTGAAGGCTAATGCATACTTGAACCTTCAAACCAATTTCTCTTGTTTACCTCTCTACATTAAATCGCGGAGTTGCGTGGTTGCCAAGTGGTTATTTTTGAATAGAAAGTGGATGTGTAGAGCCTCCTACGTGACTGTGTAGGCCTACCGGGAAGTGGGTCAGGCTGTGACCCATGGGTGCCTCTTTAGGTGAGGGGCCTTGCGGTGAGGTGTCGTGGTCTTGGACCGGTTCTAGGTTCTAGTCCTAATTGCGGAAGTCCAGGCTATGTAGCGCATTCCAAGGTCGCTGCTTGTTGAGTCGGCACCAGGTTTATAACCTCTTCTTACTGTATCCAGTATTGTTTTATGTATGTATTTCCTTCGTCTAGGGCTTTGGTTCCTGACCGGTGTTTTTCAAGGGATAGCAATTCTGGTAAAACCCACAAAATCGTAAAATTTGTTTACTCCTACAAACAATTTCTCATAATTCAATGAATGGACAAAGTAATAGGAAGGGTAACTCTGAACTCCGGAGCAATTTAGTAAAACATATTCCAAGGATTAAAACCAACACATTTAACTGTTTTTAAACATTGAACTACGGTATATAATAAAAACATTTTCAATCAGGAACAAATAAAAAGAGGTAGGCAATAGATATCGAGGAGAAATCTTGTATGCTTAATATACTGTTAAAAATATATCCCTTAATTTAATAGACCCGTTTCAATAAAGTGGCTGAAAATCCTTAATGGCTCCGACATAGTCTATAAAATAAAAGTAATCGTCAGTCCAACTGACTGTGTATGAGTCCTCTTGATTCAAGTTAGATAAGTTTGGAACTTGAATGATGACTGTCATTCCGACTGACCGTGTTGAGATTTTTATGATGTAATGGACGTTGGAATGTTAACCTCAATTATCTTAAAAACAGACGAATTACAAAACTTATCAAAATAAACAACAGAGGTTTTTAAATTTTAATTGTCATTGATGGACAGATTTATTAAGAACTCAGATTTGCTGTAGGTGATATAATGACATGATACAAACGTGTGAAGAATCTACCCATTGATTGAACTCTAAAAATATTATCTTTAAAAACCGAATATAATACTTACGAACTTAATTTCTCAATGATATTTCGTGGACCAATTAATTTTAGGAAACGTTGATCTAGAGCAAAGACCGATAAACGTTTTTTTATTCCCGACCCCTAAAAGATTTTTAATTCTATTATCCCCTTGATTGCATCCCAAACTCTCCAATCCCATATCATAACCCTCGAAGAATGGTTTCGTAATTGGAGGATTAAAATAAACCCAAACAAATCCCATCAAATCACCCTTCGTCGTAAACCTACCGACTGCCCTTCAGTCTCCTTTCATAATTTTGATCTTACCCTTGTCGAACAGATCCACTCACTACCTTGGTCTACATCTGGAGAAACGACTAACCTGGAATCCTCACACAAGACTGAAAAGACAGGAAACTGCATGTTGATTTAGACTTTTACAGCACTTACTGGAAAAACGGTATAAACTTCCAATTCATTACAAAAGACTGATCTACATGACTGTAATAAGGCCAATCTGGACTTACGGAGTTGAGCTTTGGGGCTCCTCTAAACCTTCGAATTACTCTCGTATCCAATCATTCCAATCCAAAATCCTTCGTAAAATCCTCAAAGCTTCCCAATTTGTCACAAATAAAATCATACATAAAGACCTTAATGTTCCACTTGTAACCGATCTAGCCCGAACCAGAAATCACTCCTTTCATTATAATCTCCCTAGCCACCCAAACACACAAGTTTCTAACCTTGCTTCCTCTTCCATTCCTGACAATCCTCCGAGGCGCCTGAGATGGAGAAGAAGATGGCAATGGGTAGTTTCTCTACACGCCTGTAACATTTCAAGTTAACTGAGATAAGATTTACTAAATGTATTATAATGTACTGTTGTAAATAGCAATAAATAAATATTTAAAAAAAAAAATTCTATTTTCCACTTCCTTTATGAAAAAAAGTTATATTATGTTCTTCTATGCTAACCTCATCATTGATTTAAACAATGTATGTTTGTTGTTAATTTTTTAAAATACATTTTTATAATCTCCTCTTACCTTAAGCAATTAACGTTTGGAAATGATCAGTGAATCTTTCATTTTCTAAAAGTCTTAGGGAAGAAATGCAAAACTTGACTTAATAATTTCAGTCCACAAGTTCCAGTTAAACCGGAGCATAAAGCGAGACATTAATATATTTTCTATTGTACTGTATTATATGATTGCGTGCATGATATATGATAGCTATTCATCGGGATTTGATATGACGTATGATTAATGTAACTTCCTCAACTCGAAACTTACCTCTTCCGCCTCAGCCATGACCTCGTCACCTCTGAGTCAGAATCTCATAATGTTCGGAAATAGTGGTAGTTTCTGAATCTGGTTTCGCTATCAGTAACTTTTGATTCATGTAATAATTTCAATCTCATTTTCTATAAAAACAAAATTGATAAAAATAAGCCGATCATGATCTTCATGCTGCTACGTGCTACATGTTATATCGTAATGAAATGTTATATCGATACTCTTTATGTTAATATAGGATAATAAGGTGATAACAAAATATGTCTTGTATTTTTAAAAAAAGTCTATATAAATTTAAAGAGTTGTGTCATAGACTATACTTGAGTAATTTATATTGGAACTGCTTATTTATGCTGTATACTTGTTGATATATATTTGAATTATGTTTGTTATTAATAATTCAACTTGACTCTTTTCCATTACAAAATAATATAGTAATGTGTTTTTTTTTTGTGGCTTGGCGCTTAATGAGCCAGTATCAGACCTTTCTCGTTTTAGATTATATCCTGTGAAAATTAAAATTATTGAGTCAAATCAATAATACAAATTATTGAGTAAAATCAATAAATATTTATTAAAGCTAGCTTAGATATCCTTGATGATGCTTATAGATATAGATAGGCATATTAGATGCCTCAAAGTAACGTTGTTTTTTTTAATGTAATATTTTCAATTAAAACTTAATTTTTCCCATTGATAACTGTTTTTACTGGGTAATATTGCATTATGTGGCGATCAAGGACATCGGTAATGGTGATAGAAGATTATATTCACAACATTTACAGAGAAAATATAAATATATTAAGTAATTAGAAAATAAATGAATAAACAAAACAAATTAAGCTTGAAGTTAAGAAAAGTAAAATAAACTTCCGCAGTACAGGCGATTTTATTTTATTATATTAGATAGATTGGAGCGTTTATATACGTTTTACATACATATTATTATTTTTTTAAATTACCGAAATCGAATTTGAATTTTCGAACGTGGTATTTTTTTCGTCTGTCGAGGTGTTAATCCTAAACCCACAAACTTTAGCCTTAAATTTACGAGTTCAAAATATAAAAAAGTCTTAAGCAAATTTATTTAAAATTTTTACAGTTTATTCTAAGTTAAATTATTTTACCAACTCATTTCTATTATAAACAATTGTTGAAATAAATTTATAAATTTCTGTAATCGAGTTTTTAAAGTTTCTAACAAATTAAGTTGTTAATATAAATTTCAAAATAGTAGAAGAAAACTTTATTGTTAACCAAGGTTTCACTCCTCCTTGCAGGACTTCGTCAGGACTATTTGTGTAGATTGAAACAAAGATGACAACTGAATTTGTTTCAATCTGACAGCCCTGCAAAGTGGGAATAACGTGTTAAACGATGGTTAACAGTAAAAAGTCTTCTTCTACTATTTTGATACCTTTATTGACCGCTACCTTTTAACGACATTTACTTACGAAATGACGGTCTAAGTTATGAATAAGAAAATCAGGCAATATAAGCGGATGAAAAGGTCAAAGATGATCTGGTTTTAGGAAACAAATTCCAATTTAATAAAGAGTTGAAAAAGTAAAAAAGGGTATAGTTGAAATAATGATATAATCATTAGGAAATTATTTATAAAAAGGTAGTGTATAGTACCTTGACTATACAAGGGATTCGGTAAATGTCGTTAAAAGGTTAAAACTATCTTCCTACAATTTACTTCATCCGGTCAACTTTTTCCAGAATAACCAACGACCTTTTAGCTTTCTTATTTAAAGTATATGTATTATAATTTATCATTCACCACTATGACTCTTGTGTTCTTTAGTTAACTTTCTTGGATGTAGTTAGTTAAAAGTACGTGTGAACCCTTGTTCGTGACAGTTGAATTCGAAATAGCTTTGTCACGGAAGAAATTATACCTCCATTAGACTATTTTAGGATGGTCATTATTTTTTATATATATTTTTTAACATAAAAGGTGACGATTTACATAAAAAAATATTGCTGCGTGTCTAACCTATCGCTTGTGTTATATCTAATGCATATTTATGATAGGATTATATAAAATATGATTTGGCATGAGTTTGGTATTGGCGAAGAGATTGTGCGGGTTCTTCATCCCAACAATCCTTTCCTCCGTGCCCTTGCTCTTTTCATTCTCTGGCAGACTTTCCTTTCAATCTATATATATAAGAGTTAATTCTTCACTCTTTTTTTTTTCAATTGTATTCTATTTTCCAGCCAGCGTTTTTCCCTGCTTTCCCAACTCTCCTATTATAGAGATTCCTCTGGATAGGAGATGAGAAAGTTTCCGATTATATACATATGCAACTAGTTTGTCTCCCATGCTGAAGTCTCCCGGCTCCCATGCATATACGGCTCACGACTTATCTCTCTTGTTTTTTAATTGTTGTTTATTCATTGCAAGATTTCTTCTTATTATAAGCATAAGGCAATGTCATTATTACGGAACACGAAATTGAGTTTATACATGTATCTCTCTAATATATAAAAAGTTTTAAGTAATCACCGTGTAATATTTTTTTTTACATATGGTCACCGTGTAATATTTTATTTTACGTTTGAGGTAGAATAATACAAATGGGTCGTAAAAATTTGAGTTTAACTGATGATGAAAGTATTTTACGAAAAAAAAACAAAGGAAAAAGATTATCTGCATCAAATCATCCAGACTTTAACCGATGTTATACTGTGATACGCATGTGTTTAGCTATAAATATGGATTTCTACGCTTGAGGACTCGATTAATAACAATTTTTTTTGTAAGATGAGTAAACATAAATTATAAACTTATACATAAATTGTATTTATACATTATTAACGTTTGTTGCTTTCCTGATGTTAATCGGTTAGAAGTCACGAAAATTGAATATTCTTTGATATATATATATTCTATTTATTTATATGCATAGGGATAGGATTTTTATGTGATAAAATTAATAAACATACATATATTACATATTAATTTTATATATACAATATAAACATTTATTTCCGCATAAATTTACAATAAAACATTAAAGTATTTTATATACATAAATATCTTTATATCAGTCAGTTCAGTATTTTTACTGTGCACATTTTCCAATAATTCAGCTTTATAGTTGAATATTTCACATTTTTTCAACCGGCATTTCTTGTCCACTACATTTTTATTCAAAACTCGATCTCGAAAACGAGGTTATATTAATTTTTTTTAAAATTTCAATTTAAATTTTTTTTGTAAAATGAGTAAACATAAATTATAAATTTATACATAAATTTTATTTTTGCATTATTAACGTCTGTTGCTTTCCTGATGTTAATCGGTTAGAAGTCACGAAAATTTAATATTCATTGATATATATATATTCTATTTATTTATATGCATAGGGATAGGATTTTTATGTGATAAAATTAATAAACATACGTATATTACATATTAATTATTATATATTCAATAAAAACATTTATTTCCGCATAAATTTGCAATAAAACATTAAAATATTTTATATATATATAAATATCTTTATATCAGTCAGCTCAATATTTTTACTGTGCACATTTTCCAGTAATTCAGCTTTATAGTTGAATATTTCACATTTTTTCTACCGGCATTTCTTGTGCACTACCTTTTTATTAAAAACTCTAAATGATTATAACGAGATTATATTAATTCACAACTGTATTAACTGCTACGCTGATTAATATTGTATATCATATTATTATAACTGTATTAGCTGGTATCCATAAAGTACTGCTTGTAAATGTTATTACAGTGTCATACCCATAAGTTTATTGGTATTATTATCTTATTAGTCAGAATGGACGTGTACTTTCCTGTCTTTTCAGTCTAGTATGAGGATTCCAAGTTAATCGTTTGTCCTGATGTTGTCCCAGGTAGCGGATCTGTTCGACTGGGATAAGTGGTGTGTTATTAAGGGATACTGTAAGGCAGGATATAATTAGTCACGTTAGTTACCTAATGTTGTATCTACTTTTTTATTTTAATTTTTTTTATTACTGAATCATTTTCTTGATTTATTCCAAGATGTTATTTACGTACTCATTAGTCCCTTATTATAGTATATAATAAAATGAAACAGTACTTCGTAGACAGTAAGAGTTTGCGTGTCAGAGGCCCATTGTTGACGGCGGTAAAACAAACAAGACCTCCAGAAGACGCTGAAGACACTCCAGCTCTGGAATGGCTGATTAGTCTCAGTATTGTGCCCAGGTCACGTCCTACCATGGTTCTCACACCACCTCCGCTAGTTCCTGCATAGCTCCCATTATGTACCTGTACCTGTACTCCCGTTGTTGGTTTAACAGGTCCCATAGGAAAGGAAGAACTATCCATGGTGGAAGTTGCTCAGAAAAACGTTGAGCTTTATAGTTTATTGCTAATAAATGCCCTCAAGCATTTTTTTTTTAATCGAAATTAATACTTTCTTAAATTATATTAAAAATATAAACCATAAAATTCCTCCTGAATCCAATCCTTACAGTCCCAATTCCTTCGTAAAATTCTTAACGCTCCTTACTTTGTCACAAATCAAGTCATCCATCATGACCTTAATGTCCCATATGTTGCCGATTTGGCCAAAACCAGATACCATTCCTTCCATGGAAAACTCCCCAACCACCCAAATCCACTTGTTTCTAACCTAGCTTCTTCTTCATTACCTAATAATCCTCCTAGGCGTCTGAAAAGAAGATGGCCTCGGGATCTACTCCTCTAGAAATGTTATCGCAGTTCTATCAATGGTAGATTATCCACATGTTTGTATCATTTATTTATTGTTATTTACAGTTGTAAATAACAATAACTAAATTATTAAAAAAATATGTGTTTTACTTACTCACATAACTTTCCATACCACTTTGGATGCCAATTACAGTAAAAAAAAGTTTGACTATATCCTTCCCTAATATTGGTCCGATTAAGTTATTTGTAGCAGTGGAGAGTGGAAATAAGACCTGTTGGCTGTTAATGATCGAAAAATGACAGTAGTTGTAACTGAGGCCCAGCAATTATTTCTTGTGGTGTTTTCAACTTGTGATAATTGTCATCAAGGATAATGGCGAGGACTTTACGCGCGCTTTGCAGCAAGCTAGCTTGACTTGTTGATAAGAAAAGAGTTTTCTCTCAGCTTACCACTGGGAAGTACTTTCATATTTTCCATTGCAAGGAAGTGTTTTTACACATCCGATTAACTAGAATGTTTCACTCTGACCTCGTAATAAGTACTATAAACTATTTTTATGGTCACCATTGTGTTACAAAGTGATTTTTATTTCTATTTCACATCGGTGCACAAATACCATTACGTTTGTTTTAGTTGAATGTGGAAAAAGTGTAAACTTTGCACACATAAAAGCCCCATAGATATTTTTCGATTGTGACGTCACTCATGAAATTAAGAATATAATTAGTACTTTTTTAAAAGTAAAACATAAAATATGAGGCTAACTTATTTTAAAAAATAAAAAGGTGCTTAATTTAACCTTTTTTTTTTGTAAAATTATTTCTTTTTTCACCCCATCCTTTCCTATTTATAGCCTCTAGGATGGTTTTTGAATAATAAAAAAACTAAAAGTCCTTAATAGATTTGCCCCAATTGATCGAAAAATTGTTTACCGGGGTCAATTAAAAACATTTATTGTTAATTTAACATTCAGGAGTAATTTAAAAAACAAATATCAGGAAAAAATCAATGTAATTGAAAAATTTTATGATAAAATGTAATCCACAACATCCTCTACATTTTGTAAAAAAAAAAAAAAATAATAAATAAAAGGGGTAATTTTAACTAACATTACTGTCTTCCAGACCAGATTTGAAAATAACTCATTGAATTTTTGGTACTCAAGTACCTAAGTTCATTCTATTTACCATTTATTTTTTTAAGACTAGTGTTGTACAAAATTTAATTATTTTTCATAGGATAATTTGATATGTCTCCGTTGATAGTTTTCGAGGGGGTTTCCCTGGAAATATGGTCAGAATTTTTTTATATGTCATATAGATAATTTTTCAAGTGTAATTAATATCACTGATAAAATTAGAAATATAATTAATACTGTTTTAAAATAAAATATGATAAGAATATTTTAGTTAAAAACAATTTTAAAATGTTCTAAATTCAATTCTTTATTGTATAATAAATAATTTGAGTAAAATAATTACTTCTACCAATTAATACCATTTATTTTTTGGTCTTTTAGTAAAATAATTGCTTTTAATATCATGAGAACTCAAGGCCATTTTCAGATTTATCTCATCTGACCAGAAACATGTATAATTTGGAGATCGTTTAAAAAAAAAGTCCAAGAAAAATCATTAAATTCTTCAAATTTTGTAGAAAAAAAAAGGATAATTTAATTACTTTTCAAAGCTGACTTTGAACTATTGACTGAGTTCATAGTTTTTGAGTTAGTGTGAGGATTTCCATAGAAACATGATGAGAATACTTGAATTAATATTGATACAAAGTGTGATGTGGCGTGTCTTTTCCGATACCAGTCTAATTTAGTATTTTTTTTAATATATTAACTTTCTACTGATTATATTACTGGTATCCCACCTCTATCTTTAGAATTTTGATTCCAATCCAGTGAATCTAATTGTCATAATATTTATTTGCAGTTATACTTAATTATTCATTGCTTTAATTTCGGATATGTAGATCGGGATATTAATTGTTTATTTAAGTAACGCCGCAGGCTGAGAACCCCTTTCAGAACTGACCCCGTTCTAAAAGGCTAAAGAGCTTTAACTGAGAAACGCGTGTACTGCTGGTATGTGAACGGGAAATCAATTAACCTGCTTTATAAACTATATTAACCAGTGGTACTTCAATAAATAAATGACGTACACGAGAGAATGGATTTTTATTAAAGCAAAAGGGTCGCCTTGGAATAGAAAGGTACTGTTACAATAAATAACTGGTCCACAGTTGGTGTTAGCTTTGAAAAAGGTATTATTTAAATCAATATCATTTTTTCCCACAATGGGCATGCTTTAGATCGATTTTGGGTAAAATTTAATTCTTAATACTATTGCAATTACGTTCCAAATACTGTAATTTGAATCTACGAAATTAAATTACTATTTCGATTAGTAACATCAACGCTTGGCCATGTAATACTGGTACGAAATTACAATTGGACCAAAGTATTCTCAATTATTAATTATAGTCAGAGGTAGTTGTAATTACTTTTTACCTAACATTGATTCATACTTAGTAAATATGCATATGAAGTGTATTGCTGTTCGTCTATCAGAAGTCGAATTCATAGATAGCTTGTTGGCACCTTAGAAACTTAAGTTTCTTTCTCTGACTGTAGCTTGATATCTACCTAACTTCATTTAAAGACAACAACGCCGATTCGTTTACCGCGAAGGCCGTTCGATCAATCATCCAATCTAATACGGAATAAGATGGAAGAGATACTAGTATCGTGGAACAGCCTTAACGGTTCATAATCTGTTTTTATTTTCATGCTTTTGCTTTTTCACCTCCGTTTATCACTGTGAAGCTTGATTGAATTTAATATTTTTCTAAACTTAAACCTTGGAATGCAAGCCTGCTCCCCAAAGTGCCTAACATTCGCAAATCCTCTTTGGGTGATTTACAGCACACACGTGTGAGCCGTTGGTGGTTCTGCAGCCTCTAGCTCTCTTATAGTTGACATTGATTTGTCACCTCTTTTTCTGGTGGAAATTTTTTTTGTTATGTTTGTTTGTGGGTCATTAATGTTTAAATATATTTTTCTTGCCAGCTACAGATTCCAGTGATGTATCAAGTACTACCTTACTCTTATTAGAAAATCTTAAAAAGATTAAAATAAATAAATTAATTAATAAAATCAAAACCATAAATGTTTTTTTTTTCTCTATAAAAAATATCACTGTTCTTAAAATCATACCCTCCCTCACTGTTCTTCAAAATTAATCTGTTAAAATTAATCTTCAATGTTAAATTTGATATGTATGAGAGGTACCAGCTGGGGTTTTTTAACTTAAAATAATTTCCTTTGTCGGCATATCAATTATACCACCGGACCTAGGCAAAAACCCCGTCGGCAACAGATCTAAGGTAATGTAAAAAGACATATAGATAACAGAGGGTACCATTAACTGGGAGCCATTAACCGTCTAGGCAGAGCCCTTATCGCTCACGTGGCCAGTGTAGACATTA
>NW_027110600.1:387643-388483 GCF_000696795.3 Halyomorpha halys
AATATATAAATACAGATACATATATTACATTAATATATGAATAAATTTCAATATAACACCGTGTACGGGGAACCCCTAATCGGGCTTAGAAACCCCGAAGCCCCGTACACGGCATAAATTATGGCATCCCTTGTAAAGGACGTTTCTACCAATTTACTATGGCTATCAAAATTAAAACCTTTTTTAAAAAAAAAATCAGTACATAGGGTGGCATGTCAGGAATTATAAAATTAGTATATGCAATTAGGTATAATTTGAAGTCTTAATTCAATTAGATAAATTTAATTAAATAAGTAAATATTATAATGTATATGATAAGATATGATCCTCAGGCTCACTCCATTCTTTCGTATTTCCCATGACGTTTGCTCATTATGAGCAATATTATTTTTGCACTATTACAATCGTATGTTGTGTGAACATACGGTGGATCAAAAAAGTATTGGCGCACTCCCCTTGTACTATAAATCTCAATAGGATTAAGATATTTTCCACAATTAACATGGGAAGTTTAGGATTGCATGTCGTGGAATGGCACAGGTAACTTTATAGACGGTATTGTGATTGCAGAAAAATATGTCGACATTTTGCGGCATAGTTTAAAAAAGTAGTGCCGTAAAGCTGGGAATAAATGATACTTATATGTTCCAAGACAATGATCCAAAGCACACGGCAAACAAAACGAAAGAGTAGATGCTGTACAATGTTCCGAGGGCAACTTAAAATGTCGCCACAGTCTCCAGACAGTAATGCTATAGAACACAAATGTTAACTATAGGAACTAAAAATGAGAAAGAATTAAATTTCTTCAAAAAATGTGGTAAAGGAAACTTTGTCTGA
>NW_027110600.1:388533-388885 GCF_000696795.3 Halyomorpha halys
AACTATAGGAACTAAAAATGAGAAAGAATTAAATTTCTTCAAAAAATGTGGTAAAGGAAACTTTGTCTGAGCAATTGCGTAAAATTGGTCAAGAAATAACACCAAATCTTGTTTCATCAATGCCAAGATCACAGGCAGTCATAGATGCCAAAGGTTTGATAATAAAATATTAGTGCCATTGGGTTCAAATTTATAAAATATTATGCACATAATTAACTGTGTGCCAATACGTTTTTGACTTTTTAAACAGGATGATTTCATTATTTATTTTTAAAAAACTTTAATATTTCTTTTACAATAATATGTTTTATGAATAATTTATTATTTAAAAATAAAATTTTTAATTTTTCAA
>NW_027110600.1:390626-391619 GCF_000696795.3 Halyomorpha halys
AGTTTGGGATACAATTAATGGGTTATTATTAAATGCGAGCACACATGTGACATCGTCATACGTGGTGAGGATAGTGTTAGGATTGGTTTGAATGTCAGCTGTATAGACGGTGTAGAGAATGGGACCAAGGATACTTGAGGATACCTTGAGGAACACCAGTGGACTGAGAATAGAGGGATGAATAGTAACCATTGTGGTTCACTTGGAATAATCTATCAATGAGAAAGGAACAATTGATGAGAGAGTATGTAGAAGGTAGGAATTTACGGAGTTTGTAAAGCAATCCCGGTTGCCAGACTCGCCACAAAAGCCATTTTAAACAAAATATCGATATTTCCATAAAATAATATCGGAATATTGTTGCTAATGTTCTATATCACTATTACGACAATAGAAAATATCGAAAGAAATGTGTATTTATCAAAATAAAATATCGATATTCCATTTTTACTTATTCTATACAATTTTCTAGACCTTATATTAAACAATTTCGGGATATTATTGCTAATATTCCATAGTGGAATAAATATGTAATTATCAAAATAAAATATCGATATTCCTATTTAAATATCTCTTTTTAATTTTAGATACTTCAAAAAAATATCAATATTTCCATATAGTAATATCGGAATATTGCTGCTAATATTCCATATCAGGAAATATCGATATAAACAGGAATGGAAAATATCGAAATAAATATGTAATTATCAAAATATAATATCGATGTTCCTATTTTAAAATCTTTATATGATATTTTAGTCATTATCAACAAAATATCGATATTTCGATAAAATAATATCGGAATATTGTTGTTTATATTCCATATCGATATTAAAACAATAAAAAAATATCGAAATAAATATCTAATTATCAAAATAAAATATTGATATACCTATTTAAAAATCCCTAAACAATTTTCTAGTTTTATTAAACAAAATATCCATATTTCGATAAAGTAATATCGGAATGTTGTTGTTTATATTCCATATTGAT
>NW_027110600.1:391669-393220 GCF_000696795.3 Halyomorpha halys
TTGTGAAACACGTAAAATTGAAAACAATATTTTAAAAAATATAAATATTATTTTTGTTCAATATTGGGATGTATCATTCTGTCTTTAACAATGAAATGTTTACGAAAGGATTTCTGTCAGTACGATGTAAGGAGTTGTCTTCCAGATTCCGGTGAAGAAACATCGTCGGTGCCTGTGCCTTTAATGTTTGGGAGCTATAGTGCGTTTGTCTAACTATTACAGTGGTTTCCGAGTTTGAGTTTATGACCCGTGGAGTTGTTTGGTGATCAAAAACAAATAAGGGACATCTTTTATTTACTTTCTTATTAAAACTTATTGTTTTTTTGGTTACATTGGAAGTTATTACGATGGCTGAATCTCCACCAGCTAAACGTAAAAAAGCAAAATTTAAAAGTACAGGCATAAGAAATAATGAAACTAAACCAAAAAACTATAACAGGTTTTATATTATTAAAATAACAGAAACTGATGAAATTGGAAAGGTTTTAGATTTCAGTAGGATCTCGCCTTTTTTTATTTATAAAAACTTAAATAATCTGATTGGTGAAGTCAAACAAATCTGTAAATTATTTTTTTGTTCCATTGACAAAACAGTTGTCTTCTGCAGGGTAATGTACCTGTGAAAAAAAACCATGTTTTATCAATGACAATATAAGTCCTAACTCACTCATAACATCAAAGAAATGATTTATTTTTTATAACTCTATGTAATACTTACCTTTCAATACGAGATTTATTCCGAAGAGAAGGATAAGAAGGTGGTTATGTATAGGATTATCTAATTTTCTACGAAGTGTTTACATTTTGTTCTTTATATGTTCTCGGCGTATTGTTAAAGCCGTTTTCGTTTTTTTGTTTTGTTTTTTCCTATGCATTTATACAAGCATATTATGTTATAAAATTATATCTTATATAAATACAACAAACGAAATTGTATTTACAAACTTCATTCATTAAAATAATTCATTTATTGGAAGTACGTATTTTTTTAATTTTTATTATCTTTATTGAAATTTACAACTATATATTACATAATACATTTAGTAAATATGATCTTAGTTAAAATGTAGTATTACAGGCGTGTAGAGAACTACCCATTGGTAGCACTTGGCAATGACATTTTACATTAGCTGGTTTCGTGGCCATCTTCTTTTCAGGCGCCTCGTAGGATTGTCAGGAATGGAAGAAGATGCAAGGTTAGAAACTAGGGGGTTTGAGTGGTCAGGGAGTTGATAATGGAAGGAGTGATATCTGGTTCGGGCAAGATCAGTTACATAGGAAAAATTAAGGTCTTTATGTATGATTTTATTTGTGAAAAAGTAAGGAGCATTGAAGATTTTACGAAGGATTTTGGATTGTAAGGATTGAATACGAGAGGAACATGAAGGTTTAGTGGTGGCCCAAAGCTCCATATGTCCAGATTGGCCTTATTACAGTCATGTCGACCAATCTTTTGTAATGTGTTAGAAGTTTAGACCGTTTGTCTAGTAAGTGCTGTAATAGTCGAAATCGACGTGCAGTTTCCTGTCTTTTCAGTCTTGTGTGAGGATT
>NW_027110600.1:402646-420872 GCF_000696795.3 Halyomorpha halys
AATTATGTAAAATATCGATATTCCATTTTTAAATTATCTATACAATTTTTTAGTCTTTTTGAACAAAATATTCATATGATTTGATAAAATATTATCTTAATGTTATTGCTAATATTCGATATCGATATTACAACAATGTAAATTAACCACCATAATTTCTTAGGTAATGTAGGGTGTTTTCAATATTGACTATGGAGGGAGTGAATAAAAAATCAAGTGTCGGATAAGAGTGGGGTTTGAGTGAAAAACCATTACCACAGACCATAAAATCCCAAATTGATAATGGGGAATATAAAATGCCGGAGGGTAATCCAAGATTGACGGGAAGCGGCAGTGAGATGGACAGAGACTCAGGGCCTGACAGTAGAGACAGTAAAATGAGCCCGAAGCACAGGAGACCAAAAAGAAAAATAGGACGAGAGGAGGAGAAAAGCTTCCCCCCCCCCAGGAGCAGAAAAGCCCAGTGAAAGAGCCAGTATAATACAGGATATGGTCCGCAAGTATTTAGAAAGCAAAAAAAAAAAGTTTGAAAAAAAGTCACAGTTGAACGCCAGAAATATATCAACATGCAGAGCAAGGAACTATTTGATATTATAACAGGGTCGGAAGCTCAGTGGGACATAATCCCAGAGATTGTTGGTGAAATAGTCAAAGAAACTATAAATTCCGACGAACTTCACCGAATAGTTGGGAAAAAACTTTCGCAATTTATAGCTCCTATGGTGGCAGAGACTATTGGAGACGCCATAGGAGCAGTATACGAAAGCAAAAAAGAGTGGGTCTCCCCCACACTCAAAAGGGTGTCAGGTCTAATGTGGACCAGCATACCCAAAGGGTATTGGTGGACACAGCCGCAAGACGAGCCAAGGAGAAGGTTATTACCCCTCGGGTAACAGAAGGGAAAATCCCGGATGCTGGAACATAAGGGGTGCATTCCATGCAGAAGGTAAAAAGTAAATATGAGGGCGCGGCACCAGCCCCGATGCCACAAAGATCCAGCAAGTCGCGAATCTGTAGGCGAAAGAACATGGATACTGGCGAAAGTTCTGATGGAGAAATGCAGAACTATGAGGCCATGGAAGATGCAAGGACGAAGAAGAAAAAACAAAAAGGCTACCGAGGCACTGGAAACGCCATAAGAAGAGGAGCAGAAAGGAAAGAAACCGCTTACCTTCGCTGGCGTCCTAGCGAGTATACCAGCAGTCCCTCAGAAAACACGGGAGACAGCGGTGTATGTCACTCTGAGAGGGGATGCAGAAGGGTGGGCTGCTGGAGAGATATATTAAGAGCTCCCGACCCCAGAAGATTTGCAACAAATAGGGGAAATCAAGATGGTTAAGGTAACCTGATCAGGACTCAAGGCGCTAACCAGGCTCAAAACTCATTAGCTAGGAAAAACTCAAGGATAAGGGACTGGAGGTGAGGCTCACAATGGCATGCAGACCTCGCCTGGAAGGGTACCTAGTTTTTGGAACGAGAGCATCCTAGAGAATTATCTATGGAGTAAGAACCCTATAGACTCGCCGAAAGATGAGAAAGAGAGAAGGGAGTGGTTGAGACCCTGCTTCTCTACTCCTGCGAGGGGCGGACTCACGAATACGAGCTAGAGGTGCACCCAGCAATGAGGGCCGCTCTCATGACATTGTCAGCGAAGGAAGTCAGTGGAGGATGGTGGAGCTTAACCATCCGCGATTACCTCGACAGCCTAATCTGTCTCCGGAGCTGACGTACGACGTGTAGGCTGACTACGAACACCCTGCTAAAATATGCACGCATAAGGACGTATCGCGCAGGTGGTGTCTGGGAACAGGGCACAAAGTGCCCGGAAAAGAATAAGGGTGCAGAAACTGTAAGGCCAAAGGCAGAGTAGGGAAAGATCTCCGACATTGTGCGGGCAGTAGGGAATGCCCGGTTCATCTGGAGATGATGGTCAAGCAGGCGAAGAAGATCCGGTATGCGTAGGCTGCAGATCCTGCAGGTCAATATGGGCCGGAGATGAGTAGTCGCAGACGAATTGAGAACTTTCGCCCGAAGTGCTGAGATCTTGGTGATTCAGGTGCCATGCTGTGCCACTGGGTGGTTAGTCTAGGCAGTGGCGAGAGGAGGCCTAGAGCAGCGATTGTTGTCGTTAACTCTGCCCTTGACGTAATGGAACTGAAGCAATTCACTACAGCAGATCAGGCAGCAGGTTATATCAGGTGGGGCAGAGGTACCTTCGCTCTGGTTTCAGCATGTATGCGCCACGACAGGCGAATGTAAATATCAATGAAGAGGATAATATAGCTAATGTGGAGGCTGTTGTGCTAAAGTATAAAAGAGTGATAGTCTGTTCCGACACTAATTCGTGGAGCACGGCCTGGGGTTCGGTTCGTACAGACGCTAGAGGGAGGTCGGTAGAAGAATGCATGGCCAGGTGTCAGGTGGCTATTATGAACGAGCCTTCTGGTCCCACATTTGTTGGAACGCGGGGCCAGAGTTGAATAGATGTGACATTTGTCACGGCTCCCATAGCAAAACGAATTGCAGACCGGACCCTACGGTCAGACAAGAACTTTGACCACCGGGTTATAGCCTTCTGTGTGGTGGAGGAGGAAGGCGATGGCCCAGTACTAGAAAAGGGCTTTGTGACCCAATCGGCGAACTGGAAAGCGTTTTCCAGTGAATTGGAGGGAATACTGGCTGACAGAGAATGGGAGGAGGTGACCTCGATAGATGAGGAGCCCGATATTGACCACAGAGTGGCAATGCTTAAGGGCGCCATCACTGAAGCGGCGAGTATTACTCTCCAACGGTGAAGGGCGAGAGTACGTCCGGTCCATTGTGGACGCCAGGCTCTAACGCAGTTAAAAAAAGAATACTACAGGGCCAGGAGTGCAGAAATGACGAGAGGAGGCCTACACTCCGAGAAGAATCTAAGCATAGGTATAGGGTATACTGAAACGGAGTGCGTTGCCAGAAGAAGAAGTCCTAGGACGAATTTATTGTTGAGGAATAACAAAAGAATCCCTAGCGTATCCCGTACAGGGTGGCACTGGGAAAGATTAAACCGTTACAGGTGATGGCGGCTATTAGAGTGAGAGGTGCCCAGACAACCACCTTGGAGGAGGCTTCCAAGATTTATATAGAATATACATACCCTAGGGATGATCCGTCCCAGGATAGTGCAGATGATGCAATGGTTAGACGCACCACGTTATACCCACCAGATACACTACGTTATACCCTATGTTCACCATGGGATATGTGGGACCTTCGTCTTGCCGTGGACAGTCAAAAGATTGGAAGGGCTCCAGGACTAGATAGCATAGATGCTCCAATTCTCAAGAACAGTACCCCTAATATCGAGGAAGAGCTATTGGATATATTCAATGAGTGTCTGGATAAGGGGTACTTTCCAAATAAGTGGAGGATCGCAGACTTGAGACTGCTATACTAGGGAGGTGGTAAGGATAAGTAAACGCCAAAATCCTATCGACCAATATACCTCCTCCCAGTAGCTAGTCCCTGGAGCACATGATCGTCCCCAGCCTTAGACGAATCCTAAATGCTGCAAGTCATTCACGGCGGTTCGGCTCGACCCGTGGCAAGGAAACTACGGATGCGCTGCTGAGAGTGCGTAGGGACATGGAGGCGAGGGCGGAGAAATATGTCTTATTGTTCATGTTTGACATCTCTTCCGCCTTCGACAGCGTTTGGTTGCCCCGTGTACTCCTGCGGTTGCAAGAGCTCGACACTCCCAGTAATCTTTACTCCCTCGTAGGTAATTACCTCAATAACAGGAGTGTCAGTATCAGGGGTAACTTCTACAGGTCGAGAGAAAACTCGAAAGAGTTCGGTCCTAAGACCAGCTTTGTGGAAGCCAGTGTTCGATGAGTTGCTGGGGGAACAACAGGTCAAGGGGTTCCTTGCCACGGCCAACTTCGACGACCATCCAGTCATCGTGACCAAGAACAGCTGATCCAGACTAAAGACAGAAGCCGAGAGGTGTGCCAGTCTCGTAGGAGAGTGGTGCGTGAAGAGGAAGTTGAGTATGGCAGCAGCCAAGACTCAGCCAAGAGGCTCCTCCTTTTACCCTGGATATTCAAGGAGAGAGGGTTAGACCGGGTGAGGATGTGACATATCTGGGTGTGAGAATAAGAAGAAGATTCGATGCCACTTCTCACCTGGTGGATCTAAAGGACAGGGTGACCCTGTCACTCAATGGATTAAGTAGGATAGGGGGTGCATTTTAGGGCCTCAGGTACCCAGCAACGATGAGTATATATAAAGGCGTGATCTTGAGTATTCTGAGGTATGCATCCCCTGCGTGGAGCCGAAACCTTACGCAGACACTGAAGAGAAGACTAGCCACCATAAAGGGATTGGGTCTGCTGAGGGTCTCGAAGACATACTGAACGGTGACATGAGGCGGTCCTGGTGCTGGCCGGAGCAATGCTCCTGGACCTCATCCTCAGGGAAGATGTCCTTAAATATGAAGTAAAGAGGCAGGGACTAGAAGCTCTACCGGAGGAGCTACGAGAGAGGATCGGTGAGACTCCAAACTTATGGAAGAAAATACTGCGGGAGGACTCAATACAAGAGTGGAATGGACAGTGGGTAGCAAGCCAGAAGGGCGCTACTTTGAGAAAATTATTCCCTACCTCACAGATCCTAACAGGACACGGAGGGTTTCGGGGAAAGCTGCAGATCTTTGGAAAGAACATCGACGCCCGGTGCCCCACGTGTGGAGTTTCTGAAACAGCAGACCACGTAATAGTAGATTGCTCCGCCATGAAAGGACACCGAGCCAGGCTGTCGAGAAACACCGGGATTTTCGCCCTCGCCGAGTCAGACATTCCCTGTTTGATGGAAGAATAGAATTATCTTTTCATCAGGAAGTTCATTTACTTGTGGGAGGAGGTGGTGGGCCCAACTCATTTTACTATAGTAAGGGCTGGACCACATCGACGAGCCACCAGAAGAGGAGGAAGCTGGCCCAGAATGAGACCAGGAGAGCTGGACCAGCCTGGTATCTGCAGGAGGCACCCAAACAATGCGCACCAGAAGGACCTACCGAACGGATGCAGTGGACAAGGTGCAGTCCCATCAGTAAGGCGCTAAACCTAGAGCTGGTCTGCACCACAGTAAACAATTTAATAATTAAATAAGTAATAAAAGAATAAAAAAAAAGAAATGGTGATGTTTGGGAGCAGTGGAATGGGCAAACCCCATCGCACTACCCCACTGCTTCCGCACCCCATATGCCAGAACTGGCAAGGGAAGGGGATAAAAAAAAAAGTTGCGATTTGTACCCCGTCTGTAACCGGAGCACCGTATCATTCGGATTAGTAATTATGGGGAAAATAGGTACATAGTTGCCCAATATAGAGAAGCAGCTCTAAGCGTTCTGGGAAACGGAGGAGCCAAGCGTTATCGTTCGGTCCTCTCCGCAGGATTCCTATTGCGAGGAGCACTTTGAGAAGAATAATTGAAGGACTGCAGAAGGAAGATACATGGTCAAACTTCCGTTGATAGTGACTCTCCCAGCGATAACAGAAAGGTTGCTTCCAAAAAATATTTCGCATTAGAAAAGAAAATGATTAAGGACCCTAAGTTGGGACCGAGTTACAAGAATTTCATGCAGAAATACGCTGACTTAAAGGACATGTCTCCGGCTTCAGAACCAGTTAATTATATTATACCTCACCGTCCGGTCTGGCAGCAAGGATCGAGCGGAGCAAAGCTCAGGGTGGTATGTGATGCCTCTTACTCTTCATCATCGACCAGCCTCAACGACACTTTGCTCGCCGGCCCAAAACTTCAAAAAGATATGCCAACCATATTCAGGTTATATTATATTCCTTTGTGCGCAGACATAGTAAAAATGCACAAACAGATTTTGGTCCACCCTAATCAACGCAGTCTTCAGCGGGTGTTTTGGAGAAAAAATAACCCGAATGAGCTACGCAACCTTTCTCCCTTTATCGATCACCGGGGGTTTGTCAGGGTGTGCGGTAGATTGGAGAATTCTGCACTTCCTTATCCTAGAAACCATCCTATGCTCGTACCTCGAACCTTCCATTTGGCAGGACTGATCATGGATGATATCCATGTCAGACATTTTTACTCTGGACCTACACTTACGCTCGCCCTTCTAAGCTACCGATTCTGGATACCTGGTGGGTTAAAGTATGTATGGGGCAGAATTCATAAATGTATTCATTGTAGGGTCCGAATCGCAGCCTCTAATATGAGCGCTTCCGAGTGAGCGCGTCTTCGACCATCGCCCGTTTAACTCCACAGTAATAAATAATGCCGTGCCTCTTCTTATCAAAGAGTCAGACCGACAAGTTCTTTAGTTCCCCTCCCGAAGGAGGATTAAATCCACGTTGCGAACGATTTTCGAAGTGAGAAGTGTGTTCTTTCACAAATTCGTCTTAATTAGGGCATTTGAGTTTTCAATAAAAGTGTCGGATTTAAGTAATCCGATTTTTGCCGTTGTTTTTTGGATTTATATAAAGTCGAGGTCGGGGGTCTCGTTTTCTGATGCCCCCCTTTCCGCGGACACCGGAAGGTTCCGAAGACGCTGCGACTGCAATGCCGCCCCAGCCTATGCACTATGCAAGCTAGGACCTGGCCTACCCCTACCATCACGCCAGGGTCCAGGACACGCTGGCCAGCCACGAAGGTTACATGGTTTTCACCATTTCGCCCTCAGCACACCGTACACCTCGACCAGGGAAGCGGCCATAGGACGCGGAAGTGACCGCGACAGCGAAACTTCCAGGAGCCACCAGATAAGCCATAATATTATACAAGCCATGAGACCACCCCAATGCTCAGTTTGTATATTACTACACATGAATAATTTATACCTAACACACTAATCTAATTGCCCCTCCAGGGAATTAATCTTATAAATTAAGAAAAATATACATGCATGTTTTATGAGCAGAAAGTGTCTCACAATTTTCAGCCTCCCTTTTCCACACATTAACTTTAATCATAAAATTACACTCGGGACACCTGCAGTATAGCACGAGCAGGTCCCGATGTAAACAAAAGGAATTGATTTATTTATTTACTTTTCCGGTAATTCTGAAGATTTTCTTTTTGTTTTCCTTTTATGTTATTCATTTTATTTTTTGTACAGAATAAGGCCTTTCTCACCCCACTGATAACAACCTCATACATCACACTGACATATTACTGAGCTAAAACAGTTTGAAATTCAAATTTGGATTTAATGCAAATTTTAAATTAAATCTTATCGAGTGTCATGAGGTTCTAGCTAGTTATCTCTCTCCGCTTATTCCTTGACCACTCTGGTATTAGCGTATGTATTGTTGTGAAAACCTGTAAACAATTACTTTATACGGAATTAAACAATTACAACGTAATTTTAGTGTGGTGAGTGATCAAATAGACTATTATTAAACCAAAAACTAGTGCTCGTACAATAGAGAATTGACCGACGTGGCAGGCAGTCTCTGACCTGCTTGCTACTGGCCGTTGGCCACTGGGTATAATACCGTAGCTTCAGGCTTTATCTGACCTTCATCGGCTCAGTTGGCAGCACACAGTGCTCACGTCTTCAGGATTTCTACGGCCCGAGTTCGAATCTATAGGCACTATAACTTTTTTCCCCCCCTTTTTAATAATTGTAATAAGAACTAATTTAATTTTATCTGTCTTTATATTTACTTACTACTTTTTTCAGTTTTAAATATTTATATATTTTTTTCTTTCTTTCTCTCCTCTACCACTATGTCGGGCATGGAAACGGATGAAGAAACTGCCTTCTCTGAATTAAGTGAAACTGATTCTAAGTACTTCTCTTCAGAAACGTGTTCGTAATGTGCACCCGGTTCCACTGGGAACTCGCCAAACAAGAAAAAAATAAAAAAGGTAAACAAAAAAAGTCTACACCTGCAGCCAAAAATGAAAATACCAATACGTCTGAACCAACCTTATCTAATGAAACCAACTTACCAAACGTAGCACCTCCCATTAATGCTACTCCTGAATCTTCCGCTAACCGTTCATTTATCGAGCCTGTTCTACCCCCAATTTCGTCAACAATATACAGGAATTCTTGGCGTTTAGTAAAGAAATCTCAGAAGTGATTGGACAACCGAATTTTAAGTGCTATTCCAATACAAAAGATACCAAGATTACAACATCAAATAAAGACCACTACAAGAGCCTCGTTAGGCATCTATCGGAGAAGAATTACGACTTCCACTGTTACCAGCTAAAAGAAGATAAACCATATCGAGCCGTATTGAGGGGACTCCATTCCAATACCCCATCTACAGCTATTAAGAGTGACTTAGAGGAATTAGGTCGCAACGTTCCCCATATTTATCACGTGGTACACCCCACGGAAAAATATCGACTTCCTCTATTTTTCATTGACTTGGAACCAGCTTCCAACAATGCAGACATTTTTAAAATTTCGAGGCTGGTATACTCTTGTGTACGTTTTGAGGAACCCCGACACAGGGCTGAAATTGTCCAACGCAGTAAGTGTCAGAATCTTGGCCACACAAAAGCCTACTGCCACCATCAAGCCAGATGTGCCAAATGTGCTGGCTCACATCCATCTGACCCCTGTCTGAAGACTCGAGAGACTCCAACTAAATGAGTACTTTGTGGGAAAGAAGGTCATCCTGCTAACTACAAAGGTTGCGAAATACACAAAAATATGCAACGTCAAAAAACCACAAATTCTGCCATTAAAGTGTTCAATCAAAACAAAGTGGTTCTTCTAGAAGAAGAACTTGCTGGAACATCGTACCCCAGTCAACAATCGCCTTCAACAACCCATCAACCCCAGAAGACAGCCTATTATTAAATATTCAGAAATAACTCGTCGAGTTCAGGCGCCTCAAGCTCCCCATCCTCTCCCTCTGACATCCCACCCTCAGTCTCAGTCCCCTGTTTCTCTCCCACGGACTTCACTGTATCAGTCTCTAAGCTCCCATCCACAGATTACCACGTACAAATGACTTTCCTTCCAAAAATGAAAATTTCTACACAGATCAATCCTAAACTTCCTCCCCTATCCTAAACTTCCTCTTCAGTCAATCTTTTCCCCGAACATCCAGAAACCGAGGATCCAATTCAACAACCCCAAAGGAGAGTTCAATCCCTACCTAAACCGACATACCTTCTATTCCCAAAACAGCCAAAATACACCTGAAATACCTTCTATCCTTTCCTCCTTCCTTCGTAAACTTCATGGCTCTTATCTCACTCCTAACCAGACTCCTTACAGAAATCCCGTTCAATTTACCTAGATGAACAAGAGCACCTTAAATATACTTTTATGGAATGCAAATGGACTACATAACCACCGAGACGAACTTGACATATTCCTCCATGAACATTTCATCGACATAGCACTGCTGACTGAAACCCATTTTACAAAGCATTCTTACTTCTACATACGCGACTATATTACATATAGAACAGATCACCCTGACAACACATCCCACGTAGGTTCTTGTATCCTTATTCATAAATCATTACCTCACTCCCTCATTCCTTCCACTCCGTCTGATATTATTCAATCAATATCCGTCAGCTTATCCTCTCGCCCGTTTAACATTACACTTTCAGCTGTAAATTGTTCCCTTTCCTATAGCCATCTTGACTCCTTATTCCGGTCCTTTGGTCCGCGATTTATTGCTGGAGGAGATTACAACGCCAAAGATCAACGGTGGGGATGCAGAACGTCCAATACTCATGGTAGAACTCTTTCTCGAGTCACAACATCCAATAGTTATTCCATCCTCTCTCCTAAAAATCCTACATATTGGCCTACTAAAAAACGTCCCGATATCATTGATATATTTGTTACTTCCCAAAAACCCACCTCACAATCCATAATTCAATCTTTAGATGGCCTCTCTTCAAATCATAGTCCGATTCTACTTCACATCCATTCAAATCCTATTCCAAGACCCTCTCCCCCTTCAATGGTTACAGGACAGGTAAACTGGAAAAAATTTCGGACTGATCCAGAAAACGTACTTGACTTATAAATTCCACTAAAAACAAAAGAACAGATCGACTCTGCTATGGAAATACTTTCTAGATCGATAGGAACTACTATCACTAACAATACTTCACCAATGAACATAAAAAGTATTAGAGAAAACAACTTACCTCGTCACATACAAGCATTATTAACAGAAAAACGCCTGGCAAGAGCGAGGTGGCACAGAACAAGATATTCTTCGGATAAAACTCCAATAAATTACAATACATTGACTGATAGACTAAAAGCGGAAATTGGAAAACACAGAATACAAAATTTCCAGAACTTAACAGAAAACTTAAATACCACTGACAAATCATTATGGAGAATTACTAAAAAAGCTACTAAAATACAAATCTTTCAACCACCCACTTCTCACTGAAAATAAGACTTGGACACGATCAGATGAAGAAAAAATTCAAATGTTCGGCGAACACATCTTCAAATCTTTTAACCCCCATCCTGATATCCTTAATCCAACCCATCTTAAACATGTTGAAGCAGAGATTACAATTCTACTCCAAATGACCCTTCCTCCTAATGCCTTTCATCCATCAGAAATAATGAACATCATCCACTAATTACCTTCTAAAAAAGCTCCTGGCCACGATCTTATCACAGCACACATTCTGAAACAGCTCCCTCGTAAAGTCATTCTATTTCGTACCTATACCTATAATGCTAAACTCCGATCCACCTATATCCCCGACCCTTGGAAAATGTCTATAATAAAAATATTTCCCAAACCCTCCAAGCCACTTGAATATCCATCTTCCTACCGTCCTATTCCACTCCTGACCATTATGGGCAAAATCCTAGAAAAACTCTTATTTAAACTCCTCTATCCAATCCTTGACTCATATCATGTTATTCCTGACCACCAGTTTGGATTTAGAACATCCCATTCTACCATACAACAGAGTCAACGAGTGGTTGCGATGTCATATCTTTCACATTGGAGCCCGGAATCTACTGCACGGGAGTCTTCCTCGATGTTGAACAAGCTTTTGATCGAGTCTGGCATCCAGGTCTGCTCTATAAACTTCGTAAATTCCTACCGCCTACATATTTCCTTATAATCCACTCCTACCTCTCTCATAGAACCTTTAAAGTAAATCATAACCTAGCCTACTCCACTCTTTTCTCAGTCCACCGGTGTTGCTCAAGGTAGTATCTTAGGTCCCATTCTTTATATGGTTTATACACCTGACACCGCAACCCACCCTAACTCAGTCCTAACAACATACGCTGATGACACATGTATACTGTCTGTAAACAACGACCCAACTAATGCATCACAAACAATACAGACACACATAATATCTATTGAAGAATGGTGTCAAAACTGGAATCCATGTAGTCTCCCATCTGGCGCCTCTCCAGGTGGCGGATAGGAGGATTCTTACCAGATATGGCGGGAACCGAGGAAATAAAATACCCGGGGTGGACCAAAACTAGAATCAAATCCAGGCGCGACGGTTCCTAGAATAGGCGGCGTACTGGTCAGCGTTTGTTCCTCAGGTTAGAGGCGTCTGTGTTATACCTGGCAGTAGGTATAAAATGTTATTTTCTAAAATAAAAATGGAGGGAAATATTAATAAACAAACTACGGTGCAGGGGCACGGATCCCCAGTACCGTCGTCGGAAGAGGACGAGAAACCGGGTTCCCCGGCGTCGTCATCATGCGTCCGCAGTGCTGCAATGGCGGGAGACTTGGCCATTGTAGCATCGAATGCTACAAGAATTACTGGAAAAAATGAGACTAATGAAAGAAAAATGGTGGCAGGAAAAGTCAGGCTGTTTTCAGGGAGTGGCAGTGAAACCGACAAAGATACAGATAGGGGACGCCATAGGAGCGGTCTCTGACCACAAGAAAAAAGAATGGGTTTCACCTACACTGAAAATGATTTCTGGGAAAATAAATGACCTGGATGGGAAAGTGACGAAGAAGCCCGCATCCACCTAGAACGTACGGCCGAATTTAGGGCTAAAGGAAGAGAAGAGGGGAATGAGGACCGAAGAGCAGTGCAGGAACCGAAGACGATGAGAGCTGGGCCTTCAGTGCTAACTCCGCTGAAGGAGAGGAGGAAATATGAGGACGCGGAACAGGCCCCAATGCCCCAAAGGTCCAGCCAGACACCGTTCTGTAGGGGATGGAATCTTAAATCGGATACCTCTACAGACGGTGAGAAAGAAGAAAGCGGAGGCTGGAAAGCCGTGCGAAGAATGAGGAGGAAGAAGAAGAACCAAGCCCAGGAAGTGTCTCCGGAAGAAAGGCCAAAGGAGAGAAAAAAACTAACCTTCGCTGGCGTCCTTGCGAGCGTTCCGGCCATTCCGCTCAAACCCCAGGAGACGGCGACATATGTCACACTCAAAGAAAGCGCAGCGGGGTGGAGAGCCAAAGGTATATACAAGGAACTCCCGTCCCAAGAAGAATTGAAGAGCATTGGGGACATAAAATTGATAAAAGTCACCCATAAGGACTGTGTTCTGGTTAGGACAGAAGGCGCTGACCAGGCACAAAAACTCCTCATCTGGCATAAGTTGAGGGAAAAAGGATTACAGGTGAGCCTTACTGTGGCACGAAGGCCTCGCCTGGAAGTAAAAGGAGTTCCCAACTTTTGGGACTGGAGTATCCTGGAGAAATATCTTTGGGACAAAATTCCTATAGAGGCTCCAAAGGAAGATAAAGACAGGAGGGAGTGGCTTAGACCCTGCTTCTTCACTCCCGAGAGGGGCGGGCTCACAACTACGTGGGTGATTGAGGTGCACCAAGATATGTGACTCGCCCTGATGACCCTGGCCGTGCGGGACGTAAGCGGAGGAAGCCTATGTAAAGGAGGTGACGTGCAGGTGGTGCCCAGTGACTGGGCACAAAGTTAAGGAGTGTCCTGAAAAGATGAAGGGTGAACCCTCGTGCAGTAGAAATTGCAAGGCGAGTGGCAGAGCAGGGAAAGATCTCCGACATTGTGTGTACAGCAGGGAATCCCCGTTACATCTGGAGATGATAGTCAAGCAGGCGAAGAAGACCCGGTATGCGTAAGCTGCATATTCTGCAGGTCAATATGGGCCGGAGACGAGTGGTCGCGGACGAATTGAGAACTCTCGCCCGAAGTGCTGACATCTTGGCGATTCAGGAGCCTTGTTGTCGAAAGAATGTGGCACAGGTTTTGGAACAATGTCTAGGCGTGGTTACTAACAGGGTGGTTAGTCTAGGCAGTGGCGAGAGGAGGCATAGAGCAGCGATTTTTGTCGTTAACCCTGTCCTCGACGTAATGGAACTGAAGCAATTCACCACAGCAGATCAGACGCCATGTTATGTCAGGTGGAGCAGAGTTGCCTTCGCTCTGGTTTCAGCATAGATGTCGCCACGACAGGTGAATGGAAATATCAACGTAGAGGATAATATAGCTGGAGTGGAGGCTGTCGCGCTAAAGTATAAAAGCGTGATAGTCTCTTCCGACACCAATTCGTGGAGCACGGCCTGGGGTTATGTTCGCAAAGACGCTAGAGGGAGGTTGGTGTCAGCTGGTTATTATGAATGAGCCTTCTAGCCCCACATTTGTTGGAGCGCGGGGCCAGAGTTGGATAGATGTGACACTTGTCACGGCTCCCATAGCAAAGCGTATTGCAGACTTGACCCTACGGTCAAACACGAGCTCCGACCACCGGGGCATAGCCTTCAGTGTGGTGAAGAAGGAAGGCGGTGCCCTAGAAATTTAAAATGGCTTTGTGACCCGATCGGCGAACTTGAGAGCGTTTTCTAGTGAATTGGAGCCCGAGATTCACCGCAGAGTGGCATGCTTACGGGCGCCATCACTGAAACAGCGAGTATTACTGTCCAACGCCGAAGGGCGAAAGTACGTCCGGTCCCATGGTGGACGCCGGCTCTAACGCAGTTAAAAAAGAATACTACAGGGCCAGGCGTAGGTACCAGGAGTGCAAAAACGACGAGAGGAGGACTGCACTTCGAGAAGAATGTAAGCATAGGTATACCGAAATGGAGTGCATTGCCAGAAGAAGAAATCCTGGGACGAATTTATCGTAGAGGAATAACAAAAGAATCCCATGGGTATCCCGTACAGGGTGGCACTGGGAAAGGTTAAGCCGTTACAAGTGATGGCGGCTATTAGAGTGAGAAGTGCCCAAGCAACCACCTTGGAGGAGGCTGCAAAGATGTATATAGACTATACACACCCTAGGGATGATCCGTCCCAGGATAGTGCAGATGATGGAATAGTTAGACGCACCACGTTATACCCACCAGGTAACGACCTATGTCCACCATGGGATATGTGGGACCTTCGTCTTGCTGTAGACAGACAAAGGATAGAAAGGGCACTAGAACTAGATAGCATAGATGCTGCAATTCTCAAGAACAGTGCCTCTTATATCGAGGAAGAGCTATTCGATATATTCAATGAGTGTCTGGATAAGGGGTACTTTTCCAAACAAGTGGAGGATCGCAGACTTAAGATTGCTCTACAAGGGAGGTGGTAAGGATAAGGAAACACCTGAATCCTATCGACCAATATGCCTCCTCCCAGTAGCTAGTATGGTCCTGGAGCACATGATCGTCCACAGCCTTAGACAATCCTAAGTGCTGCAAGTCATCCACGGCAGTTCAGCTCGACCCGTGGCAAGGGAACTACGGATGCGCTGCTGAGAGTGCATAGGGACGTGGAGTAGAGGGCGGAGAAATATGTCTTATTGATAATGTTTGACATATCTTCCGCCTTCGACAGCGTTTGATGGCTCCGTGTACTCCAGCGGTTGGAAGAGCTCGACAACCCCAGTAATCTATACTCCCTCGTAGGTAGTTACCTCAATAACAGTAGTGTCAGGATCAGGGGGAAACTACTACGAGGTCGAGAGAAAAATCGAAAGAGGATGTCCGCAAGGTTTGGTCCAAGAACCAGCTCTGTGGAAGCTCGTATTCGATGAGTTGCTGGAGGAACTGGAAGACAAGGGATTCCTTGCTACGGCTTACCTACCTGGCAGTCATCGTGGCCAAGAACAGCAGATCCATACTAAAGACAGAAGCGGAGAGGTGTGCCAGTCTCGTAGGAGAGTGGTGCGTGAAGAGGAAGTTGAGTATGGCAGCAGCCAAGACTTAGGCCTGACTCATAAGAGGCTCCATGGACAGGGCTCGTCCTATCACCCTGGATATCTAAGGAGAGAGGGTGAGACTGGTTGAGGAGGTGACATATCTTGGTGTGAGGATAAGAAGAAGATTCGATGTCACTTCTCACCTAGTGTATCTAAGGACAGGGTGACCCTGTCACTCAATGGATTAAATACGATAGGGGGTGCATTTTGGGGCCTCAGATACCCTGCAACGATGACCATATATAAAGGTGTGATCTTGGGAATTCTGAGGTACGCATCCCCTGCGTGGAGCCGAAACCTCACGCAGACACAGAAGAGAAGACTCGAGCAGTCAAGGCCTTTAATCACTCGTTCCATTCAGTCACAGGGTTTTGCCCTTTTCAGATACTTTTTGGGCTACACGCACGGCGGAGGGATTACAGAGGTCTGGAAACCGGAGAGGAAGAGATCATGGTGAGCAATGGTGTCGTGTTGAGGAAACTATGGGTGAAGGTGAGAGAGAGAGAATTAAGAAAGAAAAGAGTATAAGCGTGCAGCACGGCAGAATTTGAGTGTCAGGGACATGACGGGAGCCATCAAAATTGGGATGCTAGTTTATCGTAAAGTAGCTGCGAACAGGGGTAAAGAATTTCTGCGTTACGAGGGACCATTCAGGGCAACATCAATTAGTGAACATAATAGCGTCACTATTGAAAGCTTAGCAGAACCGAGGAAGCAGAGGACGGGTTCACATTGAACAATTAAAACTACCATACGCTAGGTTATCTCTGGTGCTATAAATTGTGTATAATTCTTTTTTATTCTGTATATATATTATTGTGTTTTGTATTGGATTTTTTTGAAAGTTAGTAATTGTAAGAATTTGTGTTATTATCTTATTATTATTTGTTTTATTTTGCTGTTCTGATTTTGTAAGAGTTTCATACTTTAGTACAATATAGAAGTTTAGTTTAGTTTATGTTTTCCTTATTTCTGCATATGTTTTTCTTTGTTCATAAACTGGGAGAGAGGGAGGAACATCATCAACATATATTTGATTGATGGTCTCATGAGTCCGTTGAGACACAGTAAACATACCACACTCTAGGTTTTATAATTAGGTTGGCTGTAACTATACTCTGTAAGTAATTTGATGTCCAATATAAATGTTATTGGGAACAAAGTCAAACACTATTATGACAGGGTCAATGAATGAGGGTTTGTCAATATTTTTCAATAATAGCTGTAGAGGGTTAGGCACCCATACAGGAGATTAGATTGCCTTTCTGCTTAGCCTTACATATAAACAAGTCTTTTAATTGTTACTGTCACAATAATTTTCGTTATATTCATTCATATCATGATTATAAAAATGTAGTTTTTAAAGACAATATTAGGGGTATTCATGATGTTGTGTTAAATGTTATATGTTTTACCATGTTAAATGTTATAACTATAGGATTGTGAGCAGCCCTATTTGAAGTCATGTTAAACGTTAAATGCATAAGAGTCCCTAGCGGATTTTCTCAGCAACTTGTTGTATAAGCTTTTATGTTTATAACCTTCCTTCCAGACCCTTATGTTATTGTTTACTTCAGTTTTGATTTAAGTAATTAATTAAAACATGCCTAGAGTGAGTGAAAAGTGGAATTTGTGTGAAAGTTTAGCTTATGAGTGTCTTATTGATCTTCAAACTTGTGAAGAAGAGAATGAAGATGAGCTAATTGACAACTGTATTGAAAGTCACAACAACTAATATGGCGGCGATCTCAACTGGTCTATTGTGTGACGTCATTCTCGATTTAACTGACCAAGTAACAGACTCTCAGCCATGTTAAATGTTATTTCGTATTACCACGGCAAAAGAAGGCAATTTTTTTCGATTTAACACGAGTTTTTCCATTTAACACGCTTTAACATAGATCATGAATACCCCTATTATTGGTCTAGTGTACATCATTTACTGAGGTTTTATAATTCAGCGTTAAAACAAGAGTTCAAATCGCGGAATCCATTATATATATATATATATAAGTTAAGTATTGGCGAAAGCAAAATGTCAAAAAAGAGAAGAAGGAATAAGATCTAAGCGAGTTAGAACTGCTGTAAAACACTGGCTTTATTGTATTCGGTACATCTCTTATATACGTTCGATCAGCTGATCCCCTCAGTCAGCTGACATCGAAATAACAGCTGACTCATACCGTACCTCCCCTCCACCAGTTTACGAACAATCCTCGTAAACTAATACTATATAATTTAATAACATAGAAAACAAGAACAATAAAGAAAAATTATTTACAATAAAAAAAATCCTATATACATATCATTGAAAAAACTCACAAGTTCCCTTAATAAACGCTAAATACATAATCTAAACCTAATAATATAACAAATTAGAATGAAAAAGAAATTATTTACAAAAAACAAAAACATAGCATGAAAGAGACAATATTTACAAAAATCAATAGCAATCTTAAAACCAAACAATAAATAGGATAAGTAACTAAATTTTCTGTAATACAATCTAGTAAGAGAACACTTCAGTTTTTATATTGTCATTGCCGGAAGTTTTAATTCTTCAATATGTACAGTTCTCCTCTTTTTGGGTTCTCTGATACTTTCTATTGTAACAATATTATGTTCCCTTATAATAATCACCCTAAATGGACCCTCGTATCGCTGAATCTCTTTACGCCTGTTAGATCCCAACTTCCTATATACGATCGTCCCGATTTTGATCCTATCTGTGAGCTTTAAATTCTCCCGAGTTACCCTCAGTAGAGAGAGAATGGGGGAGCTGGGACACTTTTTGAGGAGGGAGTTCCTCGACTTGCCACCAGAGAGCTGCGCTGTTAGTTCAGACGGTGTCCGCTAGATAGTAGAGAGAATATGGGGGAGCTGGCACACTTCCGTGAGGAGCCAATCAGAAGCCACCATTTTGATGACGTCACACATGGCGGGAGATATGAATTCAAATATTCGGCTCGACCCATCCTTAACCACCCACGTGGTCTGTCACGTGGTCTATCACGTGATCATTAGGCAGCCAATGGGAGCCTAGTATTTGGTCACGTGACCCCCTGGCGGGGGATTTAAATTTAAATTTAGTTC
>NW_027110600.1:424831-426343 GCF_000696795.3 Halyomorpha halys
TTATTGGTTTTGAAAAAGGCTGAGTCTACCCGGCCACCATTTTGTTTTTTATAGCCACCATTTTGTTTTTTATAGCCACCATTTTATTATGAGGGTCTCGCGTCCTTTTTATTTTCGATCACCGCCATATTGGCACGGGCTGAGTCAACCCGGCCGCCATTTTGTTTTTTGATAGCCACCATTTTATTATGAGGGTCTCGCGTCCTTTTCCTTTTCGGTCACCGCCATATTGGCAGGGGCTGAGTCTACCCGGCCGCCATTTTGTTTTTGATTACCCCCATTGCATAAGAGGGTCTCGGGTCCTTTTTCTTTTTGTTCACCGCCTTATTGGCATGGGCTGAGTCTACCCGGCCACCATTTTGTTATTGATTGACGCCATTGCATAATAGGGTCTCGCGGCCTTTTTCTTTTCGTCCACCGTCATATTGGCAGGGCTGAGTCTACCCGGCCGCCATTTTGTTTTTGATAGCAACAATTTTGTTATGAAGGTCTCACGTCCTTTTTCTTTTCGTTCACCGCTATATTAGCATGGGCTAAGTCTACCCGGCCGTCATTTTGTTTTTTATTGTCGCCATTGCATAAGAGGGTCTCGCGGCCTTTTTCTTTTCGTCCACCGCCATATTGGCAGGGCTGAGTCTACCCGACCGCCATTTTGTTTTTGATAGCCACCATTTTATTATGAGGTTCTCGCGTCCTTTTTCTTTTCGTTCACCGCCATAATGGCAGGGGCTGAGTGTGCCCGGCCACCATTTTGTTTTTTATGCTATTTGAGATGCTTACGGATTTAAAAGAGGGTGAGTGTACCCAGCAGCCATTGCATTATGAGGATCTCGCGTTACCCCCACCACCCACTGATGGATAAGGCACCCACTTTTATACTACAACCAGTGGCTGAGTGTACCCGTCCGCCATTTTGTTTATTAATCTTCATCATTCTTTATGAGGGTCTTGCGACCTGTTTCTTTTCGTTCAGCGCCATATTGGCATGGGCTGAGTCTACCTGGACGCCATTTTGTTTTTTGATCGCCATCATTTTATTATGTGGATCTCGCGACCTGTTTCTTTTCGTTCAGCGCCATATTGTGAGGCTGAGTTTACCCGGACGCCATTTTGTTTTTATGTCGTCACCATTTTTATTTTGAGGGTCTCGCGGCCTTATCTTTTCGTCTCCGCCATATTTATCACGTGACTTATGGAATTGGCAGAGGATGATTTTACCCAACCGCCAATTTCTTTTTTGATCGCCATCCTTTTATTATGAGGGTCTCGCGGCCTTTTTCTTTTTGTCTCCGCCATATTGATCACGTAAATTTTATTGTGAGGGTCTTGCGACCTGTTTCTTTTCGTTCAGGGCCATATTGGCATGGGCAGAGTGTACCCAACCACCATTTTGTTTTTGATCGCCGCCATCTTTTATTATGAGGGCCTCGCGACCTTTTTCTTTTCGTCAGCGCCATATTGGCATGGGCTGAGTCTACCCGGACGTCATTTTTATTATGACGGTCTTGCGAC
>NW_027110600.1:427658-427967 GCF_000696795.3 Halyomorpha halys
CCATATTGTCCACATGACTTACGGGTTTGGCAGAGGCTTAGTCTACCCGGACGCCATTTTGTTTTTCTGATCACTAGCCACTTTACTATTACTAAAGATACACTTTAGATTACTTTTAGGTTTAATCACAAGCATCATTTAATTCCCTATGGATTGAATTTTGAACAGGCAATACCTAAAATATAAACACAGATATGTGTAAAAGTAATCTAAAGTGTAGACCTTTATCTTCTTAATCCCTTCGATGAATGTCAACAAGGGACTTTGAACTTGTATAATCCTTGAAACATAAACAAAGTGAGAGATAAA
>NW_027110600.1:428017-429262 GCF_000696795.3 Halyomorpha halys
CCCTTGTCGTTTATTATGTCCTCCAGTTCCTCCATATCTGCTGGTCTTCCTTCATCCGAGCTCTCGTTAGACAAAGATTCCTCCCTATCCTCTTCCTCCACCACATTCTGTTCTTCTTCCTCTCCTGATACCCACTCCCGCAGGAATCTAGACGGTTCTCCGGCCTCCTCTTCTACTGCATTTATAGTAATTGCTCGAGACAACCAGTCGGCTACAACATTTTCTTTTACTGGCTTATAGATTATTTCTAAGTTATATTAAGCCAGTAGCTCCTTCCAACGCGTAATCTTAGCCGAAGATTCCTTCAACTTCCCCACCCATTGAAGAGGCCTATGGTCAGTGTGTATCCTAAATCTTCTGCCAAATACATAGGGCCTAAAGTGGTCAACAGCCCACACTATTACCAAGAGCTCTCGTTCCAGTGCGCTGTATCTGGTCTCCGTCTCTGTTAGGGCGCCTACTGGCATATGCCACTGGGCGATCTCTCCCTTTACCACCCTGAGACAACACCGCTCCCAATGCATACTCACTCGCATCTGTAGTGATAGTGAATTGCCGAGTGAAGTCTGGGAAAGCAAGCACCGGCTCCTGCTGCAGCTTCTCCATGCACCGTCTTATATTGTCTTCCACCAGCGGAGTGATGATCACCTTCCTTCCTTTCATCAGAAGGTTGTTGAGTGGGATGAGGTACTCAGCCATTTCTGGAACAAATCTCCAGTAATAATTTAATGTTCCCAGCAACTTCCGAACTCTCTTCACATCCCTAGGCACTGTCATCTTCCGTATAGCTGCGACTTTCTCTGCGTCGGGTTTAACTCCTTCCCTGGAAATCGTGTGGCCCAAAAAATTTATTTGCTCCTGCCCCAACGATGATTTATCTGCCGATAATTTGAGCCCAAATTGCCTGATTCTCTGGAATACGCTGTGTACATGTTGCACATGTTCGTCTTCATTTTTACTGAATACTAGCATATCATCCATATAGATCTGACAAACAGATTCGTCAATTCCTCTTAAAAATTCGTCCATTAGGCGCTGAAAAGTTATGGGAGCATTTTTGAGTCTAAACGGCATTCTTGTAAATTCGTAGTGGCCCCTCTCGAAAGTGAATGCCGTCTTATGTTGATTCTTAGGGTGCATTTTAATCTGATGATATCCGGCCTTCAAGTCCAATGTGCTAAATACCATTGACCCACTGAGCCTGTCCAAAATATCTTTAAATCTGGGTATCGGATACTTCTCGTC
>NW_027110600.1:429872-462780 GCF_000696795.3 Halyomorpha halys
ACCGCTCCCAATGCATACTCACTCGCATCTGTAGTGATAGTGAATTGCCGAGTGAAGTCTGGGAAAGCAAGCACCGGCTCCTCCTGCAACTTCTCCATGCGCCGCCTTATATTGTCTTCCACTAGCGGAGTGATGATTACTTTCCTGCCTTTCTTCAGAAGGTTGTTGAGTGGGACGAGGTACTCAGCCATTTCTGGAACAAATCTCCGGTAATAATTTAATGTTCCCAGCAACCTCCGAACTCCCTTCACATCCCTAGGCACTGTCATCTTCCGTATAGCTGCGACTTTCTCTGCGTCGGGTTTAATTCCTTCCCTGGAAATCGTGTGGCCCAAAAAATGTTTTTGCTCCTGCCCCAACGATGATTTATCTGCCGATAATTTGAGCCCAAATTGCCTGATTCTCTGGAATACGCTGTGTAGATGTTGCACATGTTCGTCTTCATTTTTACTGAATACTAGCAGATCATCCATATAGATCTGACAAACAGATTCGCCAATTCCTCTTAAAAATTCGTCCATTAGGCGCTGAAATGTTATGGGAGCATTTTTGAGTCCAACGGTATTACCCACCAACCAAAGCAGTTAGCTCTTTTAAAATATCTAGTGGTGTTTATGGATGCAGTCGCCTTATTATGACAATTTGTCTTAGTATCTGTTCAATAATTTTTCTATACGTTTCAGGGATATTGGGTAATCATTTTGTGTCATTGGTGGGGCTTCTATTATTAAAAATAATTTTCTTTGGAGAAGTTAGTTGGTATACCTATTTTGAAAGTCTTTTAAATGAGCAAATTAATTAGTTATTTGTTGGCATATAACGGACAAAGTACGAATAAAATTAAAAATGACAATGAGATTATTTTAATATATTGTCAAAAACTCAGATAAAACTTTGAAATAAAGTTTAATCATACAATTTTTCCATGAAGTATAAAGTAATTGTACAACAATTTGGTTATTTTAAATTAGGTACTGAGTTTTAAAAGATTAGAAGAATCTTGGCAACACTGATTGTTTCTCCACCGTATTTGGGGGAGGTTCAAATGTTTTCAATTGCTTTCGCAGTTCGTAGTAAAGTTTATTGGATTAGTTTAACTATTACGATGGAGATTAATTTTCGATGAAATCAATTTCTTAATTTTGTTCAGATTACTATTTATTGTTCAATGTCGCAATCATAGAAGTGAAACAAATTTATTTTTTTAGTGTATAATGGTTGGAAAATCATACCAGAAAAAGGTAGTTACTTATTAATGTGGATTTATTTATCTAATATTAAACTTTTATATTAATAACTTAAGATTAGAATTTACCTTCTGATATTTCACAGAAACCTATTTGGTTTTGTGTGTTACATTTTTAAATTGCATTATTTTTGCCCCTTAAAGATGTATTTATGAATTAATTATACATATTATTGGTTTAAGTTCTGGTATCAATGTTAAAAAGTTATTCATGTTTGGTACAATTTTTTAAACTTTATTATGAACTTTGAATGAATTTCAAATTGTTTTTACAATCTTGTTTTATGTTCAAGGTTGTTTTGTTAATAAGCCTTCATGCTGGATTCATTGAAATTTTTCTTGTAATGAGTACATATTTGTTTTTAAATAGATGCAAGTTATTCTCATAACGTATTTTTGTGTATGTCATTTTGTCAATAACATAAGGTAATTATTTGACTAAACTTTATGGGTCTCTTTTATGTTTTCCATTTTCAATGGTTCTGATGTCACAAATACTGTTACGACTGCTATTGTTTATTTCTAGTTTGTCTAAGTAAAAGCCTAATCAGATTATTTACACATATGTACAGGATAAAACAGGGTTTGTATTATAAAAAAAGTAATACTACTTACTCACTCACTTATTATTGATCATATATAAAAACACTAATGGCTATGAAGCTGAAATCATTAATGGTGATTTTATATGCAATAAGGCTAATTTTCAAAAATCCAGACTCAAAATATTTTTAAAATGATTATTTCTTGGAGGGAGAGAGGGTGATTAAAATTGTAAAAGAACATGACACTCATATAATATAATTTCAAATTGTTTTCGTCGTTTTCTAGGTTTAGTAACTAACTAAATGTGCTATCTGTTTCAGACCATAGAAAGGCATCCTTTATCAAAAAGTCATGCTGGTGTTTTGAAGGAAAATGAGAAGGTTGAATATCCTGCTTTTAAAAATGGTGAACTTCCAGATCATCATTTTCCCACTGTAAAAGATTGGCTGAATGTTCTTAGTAATAATCTCTTGTCTTTCTCAGAGTCTCTGGTTAAGAAGGTTAAGCATGAGACTAATGGAAAACCTTTCGTGTCTGATACGTTTAGCATTAATGACGTTAATGAATCCTTGTTTAATTTTTTCAACATATTGGATTCATCTGTCGAAGCATTGCGTGAATTTCATGCTGAGATGTATGATTACATTTCAACTTGGAAAGTAACACTTGGTGATGCGCTTACATGTGAATCAAGTGATTCTAGTGTAGAAATAATTGAGAGTAATGAAATATCTTCTTCTGTGAAAGTTGTTGAAAATAATCAGAGTAAAGGTGTTGAGAGTGTGAATACCAATGCTGGATCTGAAATAAAATTTGGTGGTCTTCGTATACGTAAACCTAGTGAAGTAAATAAACTAATGTTAGAAGAACTTTCAAATGAAGGATCAAACAGTGTAGGTGCTTCTAATGACAGCTGTAAGATTAAAAATCCCAGTTCAGTTACCAATAATCCTGAGAAAACCACAAGTATTAGTGATGTAGAAGAAATAGACAATGCTGATTATAGACCGAAATCTGTAAAAAAAACAAATAAATCTGTAAGTAATTCTACCAGCACAGCTGAATCAGAAACTACTAATAATCAAACATCGGAAACTAATATTTCCCAAGAAGCTGTCAATGTAGATATTTCTGGAGACTGTATAACGATTTCTTCACCTTTGCATGAAAAAGTTACTTCACCTCAAAAAAAAAAATCAGTTATTAACTGGGATACTTCTTCTGACTCAATGGTGAGTATTTTAAATTTTAGCTGTATCCTACAGTTTCACTCTTATTAAATTTAGACTATACATACTTCTTTCATATGCATGATGAGTAGATGACCAAGTGATTCTGATTGACTGTGTAAAATTCTAAATGAGGTTTTAAAATTTGACCATAGATTCAATATGAGAAGAAGGTGGTCGTTGGTGGGGCCAGTAATGATACACAAATAAGTAAAACTTATTTTATTTGTACCGAAATTTTGACCTGATTGTTGGGCCTTCATCAGGGCTTAAAACAAAAAACTTGATCCAGAGAAAGAGAAAATGATAATAAACAAACTATGAGACATATATAACAATAAATTAAGTTGATCGTAGATAATACTTACGGAAGATAAAATATGATATTGTAGAGGTAAGAATTGTACAAAACAAATAATAAAAAAAGTTATTAAAAATCAGACAGTGCTGATGTAAATAAAAAAATAAACATAATGAAAGATGTGATGTGGCTGTTTTAATAATGGAAGAAAATACAAATCATAACAATTAATTAAGATTCTCAGATATAAGTTCCAGTGGTGGGAAATTTGAAATTCCTGCTTATACTTTATTGCTATTATGTTATAATGCTGTGATTTGCTCAAAAGGGGTAAACAAACCACCCTATAGATTCTTTACAGTTGAGCTCAGGCACGGAAACCTGAAGCATTCTGTATTTATGTAGTGCATATATTGTAGTGTATTTATAAAGTTCCCATCGCTGAAGCTTGTTCTGTAAGGTTATACAATGGAACTTCCCTGAATGGACACTTCTAACAAACTGACACCTTTCTTAGGCAAACAGTTTTATTTTCTCTAGCATCAAATTTGTTACTTTACACTGTTTTGAGTTTCTGCTAACCAGTCATTCTGATAAGTTTACTGGTAAAGTTTAATGGAATAATTCCTCCAGAAAACGGACATTCATTTTGAATGAAAAAATTGAGAATTAATAAAAGTAAGTGAAAACGATTAAGAAAGTATCCAGGTTCTTGCTTTTTAACCTAGAAAAAGTACAAGTGGCAGATAGTTTAAAAAACAATAAATTTATCTTAGAGTGAGCAAAGCTAAAGCAATTTCCAATGTGATTAATTGGGTAAATTAGATTATGAGCCATAAATTTCTCATTTTTCATAAATTTAATAATATTATAGTGTATTAAGAAATGATTACAGTAAGAATGATACATTAAAAATGAAGATAAAAGTGATTTATTTAACATAATTACAGCGAACAGTAACTGTTTTTCCAACACCGATGTTTTTATGAAAACATTTTTCAATTGATGTATTAGTTAACATCGATCTTTTTGAACATTGACTGATGTATTAATGTTTAATTTTTTTACTATCACTAATTGCATTCCACAATATCAAAACATTGGTATTAATAACAGGGTAATCATATAAACAAAGATTATAAAGAATGAAATGAAAGGCTGGTGTAGAATTTATAGATAGAAGCACCACTGGGAGAGGAAATGGTTATAGTTCTATTTTTTGTTTTATAGGGTCATCAATATACACCTGATAGGTCTAGTAATTTATTATTGACCTTAATCTCCTAGTTTAGCCCTTGATGTAGAAACAGTACTGGTTTGTCAAGTTTCAAATCTAAAACTCTTGATTAATGTTTTAGTCTCTCTTTTAAGGCAAGGAGGAATCAGTAATTGAATTCCAAAGTTCACGAAAAGCGTAAATTGACAATTAAGTGAGCAAAAGCTAACTTTTATAAATTTTAATGTAAGAAATTTGAAAATTTCCAAATATTTTAATGTTAGTTGATGTTTTGTGATTGTTTTCCCATTTTTAAAACTAACTATTGTACTTTACATATTATATTAATTTTTTATTATTCAATCAAGTTTTTACTAATATATAAAACTAATTACCTTTCATATTTTATCAGTATAATTGTCAAATAATTTAAATAAATTACAATGGCATCTGAAATCATTGAATTTAACTAATGTTTAAACAGACAATTATAGCGAGTAGGTTGGTCGATGTACTACACACAAGAGGAGATAATAACAACAAAAAACAATCACAGTCTTAATAATTTCCAGTTTCTTGTTTATAATAATGCCATTTAATATAATAATATAAAATATTTAAATATATGATTGAACTATTTAATGCCATGGAATGAAAGAATTGTTGTGTTTGTATTTTTAAAGTTAGTGATGTGTTGTTCAATTCTTGATTTTAGTTTTTTAAAGTCCCTTCTATATAAATTGTTTGCGATTTCTACAATCAGTCTTTTATATGACATGTGGTTTATTGAATCATCTATTCTCAAAGTATGATAGGATAATCCAAACAGTTTGGAAATGTTGCTGTATTTAAATGGGAAGAGGAAATATAAGTTAAAAAAATTAGTTAAATCACAGAACATAAAAAAAGTGGCTAAAATGGGGAAACAGTATGAAAATAAATAATAGAAAACTGACACTTATAGCAAGTATTGGTCGATATACGACATGTCCAAATCTCTTGGTGAGATCATAGCAACCAAAAAAAGAGCACCAAAACAGGGGACCCGTCCTCTCAACTCTGAATTAGTGGATGATATTATCTTACCTTTGAAAAATTGATTAAAAATGGGAAGAAGAGTCTTAAATTAAAAAATTGATTAAACCGAGCAAAATTGAAAAATTGGTCTATTTTTTTTTCAAAACATCATTAATTTATTAAATTAGAAATAGCCAAATGAGCTTGGTAAGAAGGTAGTTTGACAGGAAACGCAAAGGTATATCATTTACTGGGAAACTCTGGTTTCCCTACTAGTATGGTAGCATCCTTAGTTTTCTTCTAACAGATAATTAGTGACCTAGTAAAAGTAGTAACCATCGTTTATCCCACTCTCTAGGCCCATCCAGCCCTATAATCAATGCCTGACATTAGTTAGGGGATAAATTAGGCCATTATAACACAATATAACCCAAGAATACCTCAAGGTTGAGAATCAAGTATATTAATATTTCCTTTAACCCTTTGTGGACTATTGTTAGATTGATGAATTTATTAATTATTTTCTAATCACTTTGTTTCTGCTTATACCTGTATTTAGAACTGTTTGATTTCAAATATAATACTTTGTGCCTATCAAAACAATGTAATATTTTAAAACACAGTAAGCATGTTACAATTAAATAAAGAAATCTTCTCCTAAAGTATAATAAATAGTTTGATATTTTTAACGTTATGATTATACACCTAATTGTGATATTTTATTTATTTACCTAGAACTAATAAATCAACTTATTAGTTATTGTAATAAGATTATGTTTAATTAAATAAATTGATTTTATTTCAGAGTGATTCTGATTGGCTAATTGGCAACAAAAAGAGTGATAACAAAAATATTGAAGGCTCTAAAAAGAAAGTTTTGAAAAAAAAAGTTGAATCAAAAAGTACTAAAAAGACTACATTATTCTCTTCCTCTGAAGATGAGTATTCAAAGTAAGTTATAATTTAATACCCATTTAGCACTCCAGGACATGAAACCAGAAGCTTTATGCTCAAACAATCAGAGATGTGATAAAGTACTTTTAAATCTTTTTCCACTTGTTAAAACTGTATAAAAGCTTCTAGAGGAGAAGTGTAAATATGACATAATCATCTATGGTTCACCCAATATTTGATTCTAGAGCACTGGCCAAGGAATTTTGCTTGATAACTGGTACTGGAATGAAAGAAATGGGGACCTTGCTGACACATGCCGCACATCCTAATTTCTATTTTATTCTTCATTTAGCTTTTTTGTTTGTTCTTATTGTCTGTATAACTTACTCCTATTATATCAAAACAAGTAGGTTGACCTTTTTAATGTATGAACATTTAATTTTCTATCATTTGAAGAATATCTCGCAGAACAACTCATTTAAACCACTCTTAGTCATAATGGTGACTATGGCACCCATGAATAACAATAAGAGATGGAAATCTCCTTGTCTCACAATATCGTCAATTAACTCTGAAATGGAGGCAGTCACATCATGAGCCTTTCAAAACAATAATAACTGGTTAAATGTGACAACACATGTTTTTTTTGTTTAACTCACTTAGATTTTTCAATATATAAAGTGTAGCGTGATTACTTGGAAGTGAATTTAAGAAAGATAGTCTTGCAATCTTGGAGCATTCATATTTCTTTCTTCGAATCCCATAGAAATTCCATCCCAATTGGGTAATGATGGTGAATGTATATTCTTTCATACATACTGAGTGGTCAATGGTAACTTTATCTGGCCAGCTTTATCAATTAGGTTAAATGCTGACATTGCTTTTATATAAACTAAATCTGACTCACTGATCACAGTATCATAGGGGATGAAGACTATATTCCTCACATGGCAAGGAATATGCCTTTTATATTCAGGATGTCGCACTGAAGTTGTTAAAGATGAACTGGCCGTATGGATTGACTGGCTTATCAGCTATTGCTTTCTTTCCTTGCAGCACATACAATGCTTCAAGCCTAGAAATTTCATCATAGGAAATCCAAAAATAGCTAGAATCAAACTTCTTGTTTACATATATTCTATCCCTCATCGTAATTGAATATGAGAATGATCTCGATCTCACAGATAGCATAATGGCATCTGTCATTTTTCATTTTTCTGTGATGAACAAAGTTTATTTTACAAAATTAATGGTATCCAAGAAGAGAATCAGTCTTTGAGAAAACCTGTTGGGGACCACCATAAAAATTATCAATGGGTGGATAAGTAGTATTGCTGAATATTTTAGAGCTCATATTCTCCAAAATAATTTTACCTACAGTTCTCACAAATTAGCTCTTTCTTTTCAGGAGTGTCCTTTTGTTTTCGTTCAAATACCAATTGTAAAACAAAAATTGTGGTTAGTGTTCTTGCTGCTCTCTCTGTTGGATGAACTATAAATGATAAAGTCATCTTTAAACTTCTCTAGAAGCTTTTTTATAGTTATGACGTGTGGATGTGAATTTTCTGCAACTGATCAAGGCACCTTCTACTTCCCCTCCTATTCCATGCGTGAATTTCAGAGCCTTACCAATTTATTTTACTAACATATATTGCAACCACAATTATAATCAATGATTGTCAAACAAAGCAATTTTTAAGTGTTTGGTAGGAGTAAATGAATTTGAGGAATTCGTATTTCTCATTTACATCATGTGTGTAGCAATTGGTTATATCAATGATAGATTATAATTACCGAACATGCCTGGTCCCTTGGAGGTCTTTATAATACCATGATATCCTGTGAATATAGTGACGTTCCATCCCTGAGGACGGATAGAGTTATTTCTGTTGTAATTTTTTTTTTAATAGAATTATTTTTTATTTTATAAAATGGAATACAAAAACGTTTCCTTTTAACAAAAATATGTTTTATTAAATTAGAGAGCAAATTTTTTTATTCAAAACTAATTTATTCTTTTATATTTTTCACATGGTTTAAGTTTCGCAGTTAATTTTATCCATCATCAGAACAATCTTATTTTTGATTATAGGCTGTACCTGCTCTCATGAAATTCATAATATTCTTCATAAAAGAAAATTAGATATTGGAAGTAAAAAGTTTACTCTGTAATTTAAGATCAAGTGAAGACTTCCCAACAGACGTTGACAAAGATGAAAAAAAAAAAAATTGGAGGAAGATAGTAGGGTGGACTGTTTATTGTTAACCAACGTTTCGCTCCACTTTGCAGAGCTGATAAGAATGAAGTTCTGCTGTCAACTGGGTCAGTCTGTTGTCAAGTCAGTTGAAAGTAGAACTTCCTTCTTATCAAGCCCTGCAAAGTGAGGCGAAACGTTGGTTAACTACTAATAGGTTTTGTTGCTATTTTGATACCTTTATTGACCGCCACCTGGACTGTCTTCCTCCAATCTACTACATACAGTCAACTATCTTCTTCCAATATATTAAAAAAAGTTATATAATAAAGTTATTTATTTTACTCTCTATGAGTATGGAGTTTTTAGTAATCTAACCAATAATATACTTGATATAAGAGTTGTTAAGACTATGGATATATATTATAACTAAGGTCTAGTGGCACCACCTGGCAGAAGTGCTAAACTAAACCAACAATCTTTGCTATTGTTTCTCCACTTAAAAAATTTCCTTCTGTATTTATTGAGTGAAAACGTATAATGCTGTTATTATTAAATTTTTCAGTCTATGTAACCTTGAAAGTCTCAGTCAAAAGAAACGGAAACGTAAAGACAGTGACAACAGCAGTAGTGAACGTAAAAAGGACAAAAATAAGTCAAAACGTTCAAAAGTTAAAGCAAATTTACCATCCTTGTTGTCCTTAACTAATGATGATCTATCTGGAGATTCTGGTAAATTTTGTTCATGTTTTTAATAAATTACAAATAAGTAAATTTTTAAATTTAATTCTATACTGTTAAAAATATTTATTGAATATCAGGGATAAAATGTTTTGTTCAAGGGTTATACTATGCGTTGTATTTGTTCTGTTAAAATTTTTAATAAATCCTTTTTGGGCTAGGTGAACTAATAATCAGGGTTTCTTTTCATTTTTAGATTCACCAGCTGATGATGATATATTCACATTGAATGTGGATAAATATACCAAATTTAAGGAAAGTGATATGTTCAAAACTGAAGATTTTTTGAAATCAGATATTGAAGAAAGTAAGTCAATTTCTTAATTCTGTTTTTCTCTCCAAATGGTCTAATGGGCCTTCTCTGTTGTGTAAAATAATCAACAAAATTCTAATTAGAAAATTAAGCTTGATAGATTAAATTCCAATGAGAATTCGATAATTTTATGCATTACAAGACCTATTTTTTTACCAAAAAAATGTTTGCTGTTTTTAGGATCTTTGTCTGTAATATCAGACAGCAGTCTAGATTCCATTGTAAATGAATTGCAAAAAACTTGTGAGGTAAAACGAAAAACTTCTGAGAAACAAAAAAGTGCTAAAAAAACACATAACCTGGTGAGATAATTATTTAATATCTATTAATTATTATTATTAAAAATATTCGACTGTTGAAATAACTTATAACTTATCTTATAACTTATAACCATCCTAATGAAATGGATATACTTGTGTATCCTTTTTAATGCATTGGTGGGATGTGAGTGAAGTTGATGTCTATGAATATTGAAACTTAAATAAATCGCTGGATAGCTACAAACAGAAATACTAAAATACGAAAACAGCTTATGATTGGGCCACACATGACCACACTATGCTTGAGCCTTTATAGGCTGACTTTTGGGCAACACGTGGTGAGGAAATGGCCTGATGCTAACATCACTGCACACAGGGTGAATGCCTTTGGGATATGTATAATTTAGATATAATTTCCACAAAAACAGATATGTTTCTGTTATGTTCATTGTTGGTATCTTTTTTTTACATGATGCGTTTAATTTTTTTCTGTTGTTTTCTTTTGGCTACCGTCTTGAAAATTAAAAAAAAAATATATATGTGTTATTAATTTACAGAAAATTCCATGCAGGAAAATATTATGTTATTGTTTTTCAAGGATAAATAACAAAATGGTGTCCAAAAAAACTGAAAAGTTTGAAATATTTGCTTATTTTCACTTAATACTCTTGTCTTTAAAGCCATCTAATTCATGACAAATATGAATAATGCCTTTCTTAAATTAACTAAATTAGAAGACCTAATAGAGCTCTTTATATTCAAAAGTCTCAGAGATACATTCTTTAAAAACTTGACATTTCTTTCCAAATAATCAGAAATAAACATTTTGTGAATTTATTTTAGAAAATACCATGAAAAATGCTACTCTTATGAGGTTAAACATGAGAAACTATGCTACATTTACATAGTTTCAATATAAGTGCTAATGCTAAGAATTTTATTTCATTTTTATCACAAACCTAATTTTATTCTACATTTCATATTTCACAAAATATTGCTATTATATGAATATAGAAGGAAGATGTCTGGCTGCAGTGAAAAGAACTCAAATAGTAATATAACTACTGATGATGAGCTAATGATTAATCCCAATTTGCAGTGCTTTCTCAGGGTCAAAAAAGATACAAACATTCATATAAGGTTACAAAGTAAGAAAATAGATAACATGAAATAAAATTGAACAAAAGTGTGGCTAATTACGATTAGCCATAAAGTATGTGAAAATTTATATAAAAATGAACTAATTAGTAACTTAAAAAAAATAAGATGTACATTGAAATGTAAAATTTAATAAGAATTACAAATGGTTTTAGATAATTAATGAAAACAGGAATAATAAGTAATACAAAAAATAGGTGAATAAGAAATATAAAAATACAATACACACTAAAAGACAGAAAAAAGGAAATAAGAATTAAAATTTTAAAAAATGTACAGAAGAAGACTATTACCTTACTAGAATTCTACCATACTAGTAGGTAAACACCAGAAAGAAGCTTAAGGTAGACAGGATAGGGAAGTGGGGGCAGATTGGCGGTTAACTAACATGTTACATTTGAAAGTAAAATGCTATAATATAATGTTAATTCAAAGATAATATTATGAAAATAAAAAAAAATATTAGAAATAGGCAGGCATCAAATGATAATAAAGAATATATTTGCATAAAATACAAAAAGAAATAAAATGAACAGAATGGATAACATAATTATGATATGGTGAAGAAAAAAATATATACAATATTGAATAGGGGTACAAAGGTATATAAATTATATAATAAAAACATTAATTATGGAGTAATAAATGTAAATAAGTAACATTTGAATATATAATACACTGAAATTATATAAATATAGTAGATAAAAGATGGATAGTAAACATTAAATATAAAGTAATAAATATAAGAATATGAGATAAATATAAAAATTATAAAAACAGATAAAACATATGGGAAGAAAGTTAACTCTGTAAATGCAGAACATAGAGTAAAATAAAAGAAAAATTATGGATGTTTAATAAGGCTTAAGATACGTTGGTAGTTCAGAGAGATGCAGTCTTTATCAACTTTATGATTAACAGTTTTCTGTTGTAAATTGATAAAAATGTATTCCGAAATTAGGCGTTTTTTATGGTTGGGGCAGTTGCGAGAAAGGATGTATGATCGAAGTTAGAAGAATGGCTAAGGTTTAAAAGTGTGTTCAGACAGTTTAGAATCAAAACGGATTGATAAAAGTTTTGTACTGGGAAATACGGTTTTTAGTTTCACTGATATAAAAAGAATTACAACTAGCGGTAGAACAGGTAATCTAGCAAATTACATTGGAACAGTGTAAGAGAGAAATAGGATCTTTTAAATTAGAGAAAAGGTAAGAAATTTGGCTGTTGGACTGCTGGTCAAAATGTAGGGTAGGAATAGTAGATTATAAGGATTGTTGTATATTGTCAAAAAGAATGGGGATATAAGGAAGCGATCTGTACTGAACAAGAGGTGAAGTAGGTTGAGAAGAATTGAGGACAGGAAGAACTGGAGTTATAAGTTTAAATTTAGAGTCTAAGAGTTTGTCATGTTAGGTGGGAAATTGTTGTTAAGTAAGGTTTTTTGAATAGTTTCTTTGTTGATCTGGTGATATTGAGGATCAGAAAGAGAAAGGGATTGGTGGATAAAGTTCTCAGCAACTAGTAAAGGAGTCTGCTGGAGTAGGTAGATTTGGTATACTAATCAGTGGATATGGAGCCATTGGAATTCTTAATGATAAGTAGAAAGGGGAGTGAATGGTCAATTTCATGTTCAACAGCAAACCAAAGGCAGGGATGATGGGAGTTTGAAGGCTGAAAGGCTTTCAGGAATTCTGTCAAGATTGAGGAAAAGGAAGAGATCGTCAACATATTTCTTAATAAAAATAATGTGTTATAGAATAATGGCAGTATGAAGTCAAGTAGGTCATTAAGGACAATATCAGAAATTTCAGGAGCAAGGTAGTTAGTTACCCATGGAAAGTCTGGAAATTTAGTTGTAAAATTTATCATGAAAGATCAGATAACCAAAATTATAACAAAGTTCTAATTATGCCAGAAATGGGATGAGGTTAAGCATGATATTAGATTGAATAATAGTCCAGTTCTTCTCTACAATATGAAGGGCTTTGTCAATGGGGATGTTAGTAAAAAGGCTTTCGGCACCAAAGGAGGTTAAGATAAAGTTGTCAGGTATGTTGAAGGATTGTAATAGTTCTTTATAATGGAAGGAATTACAGATATCATGAGGGTTATCGTGGCTAGGATTTTGAAGGGAGGAAGAAGGAATTTACTGAGTTTAGGAGCTTTGATATTAGAAATGATGGGGTGGAGTGGTTTACCAGGTCTATGGATTTTTGGGAGTTTATATATGGAGATAGCTAATGGATTATAAAAAATGAGATTAAGGTAGGTGAGGCGGTTAATCTGATTGGTCTCAAGGAGTTAGTTAAATTGGAGTATAAGTGGGCAAATTGGGTCATGTGTCATTGGTTTTTAAGTGGTTAGGTCAGATAGAACGAGGTGAATTCTGTCAACATTTTTGTTCATAACAACAGTTGAGTTACCTCTTTTCGATTTAGTCATTATAAGTCGGTTATTAGATTATTTGAGAAAGGAGTGGGTGAAAGATAGATCATTGAAAAATATTAATAAATGTGTTTTGTAGATAGTGAAATAAGTCTTCTTTTGGTATTTTTCGGTATTTTCTTTAAATGTTTGCATATAATTTTCATTTGCCTTATTTCATTATTCAGTTTATTGATGGGTCAAAACCGTAATGGTCCTATGAGTTGTTCAGTCTCCTCGGCAACCTTTTTAGCTGATTGTAGTCCAGCTCTAAGCTCCTTTTCTGTATTTTCTGAATTGAGGCAGATTATCCTCCTTGTTTTCGAGCCATAATATATCCAGTTAGCCTTTTTGTTTTGACTATACAACAGTGCTATAAAGTGGTTTCAAGTCATCTGAAATAATCTTTTAAAATCCATTCCTTATTGTGTTATTATGGAATACTTTTCTATTTTTCCTACTATTTTAACTATCTATATCAATGGCTAAAGTTCTATCCTCTGTTGAAGTGGATTTAACATTATCGGTATTTTCTCTTCCCTACTTCATTTCTTTTGGAATTTTCTGATTAGTTAGACTACATCATTTTAGAGTCCAGTCCTTCTTCTCCCAATTCTCAATTTTCTTACTTATTCATAATTATAACAAATAAAATAAAATCCTACATATTCTCTGTTATTCTGTCTTTTTAAAAAGTACATTTTTTTTTTTCATGATCCAATATAGATACTAAGTAACTTGCTACATATATACTTATTACTTAATTTAGCTGTTTGTTTAAAATAGTGATTTGTATTATTATTTTGTGTGTCTGTGAAGTATTTTTTATTTTGATTGCTTTATGGATTATTCTTAAAGCATTTTTAGAAAATTTGTGTTTTTAAAGGTACAATGTAAGTATTAAGTAGTATCATATCAGTATATGACTGCTGGTTTAAGATAAAACATTGTAATTAACAAACATTTCTACTTCTTTGTTAGAACTTGGGCATGCAATACATTATTGACCTAAAAACACTTTTGTCGGTAATGTGACAATTTTAGTTGAGACCTATAGATCATTCAGCAGGTCGTCCATAGCTCAGTTGGTTAGACCCAATTTTACCAATTTGAGTTGAGATATGCTGGTGGTGCCGGTTCGAATCCGGTCTGGGACGTTGACTTTTTCATTGAATGGCAGTCCCACAAAATGAAAAAATTTGATCCCCAACCATGGTTAGGCAGTATAAGACTCCAATTGGAGTCTTGGCAAAAAAAAAAAAAAATGTCATTCAGCAAGAGTGGTGCTGCTTTTCACAAACTTTTAATCAGCGTAAAAAGAGATCTAAAACCTATTGGATATGATGTGGCCATTGTCCGATTAGTAAAGTCTGTGGTGGAAAAGGATATAGGGTATTTGTAACAAGGAAAACATTTTTGATTTTATGTTTATCAATTTTGGGACTGATGCTTTTGCATTTTTAGTTGCTAATATTTTTCCAATAAAATGTTTCATTCAAAGATGAACTTTGAAATTTAATATCACAATGTAGGGAACTGCTCCATGGGTTCGATGTCTCCTGTCTGGGTGGATTAGATTGTATCCACTATGGACAATATGGATTGTTTTATCTATGCCAGACTTAATCAATAACTATTAATTATCCAGACAAAATTTTAAAAAAAGAAGTCATATTTCATAGCAATTTAATATAACAATAACAAATTTCATATTTCATGTTTTTATGTTGTTAGGAATTATATGCTTGGGTAACTCAAATCTATAAACTTTTTTTTTAGAAAAAGGAAGAATGAAAAAACACTATTTTTATATTTTTCCTGATAATTAATATTTATTAATTTTGTCAGGGATGGGCTAAGTTGTCCATTTTGATCATAGTGGACAAAATCAAATCCACCCTGGTATCAAAACAATTCAGTTAAATTCCTGATTTTTCTGTAGTTGGGTAGGTATAGGTATACTGAAGAATTAACATTAATAGTTTTTCTTTTATCATGTTTAAGACTCAATGTCTCAGTTGTTAATACCTTAAATTGATATTTTCAAAAATATCTTTGCTGCAGTAATATGATGATTAATTTATTATTTCGTATTTAGGTACTTTTATTATGGGTATCTTGACTGATTTATAATGTATGTATTTAGATATATCTGAGTTAGTATATATGATTAATCCCCTGTTTTATTTGATGTTTCATATCAAGTATCATTAATTAAGAAAATAACGGGTTCCATTTATTATTGATTGTTGTTGTTATCGATTTAACTGTTTTGGAGTAAAATTTTTAAATTGTCGTAAATAATTTATTTTGTTCATTAAATTTTGTAGTAGGACGTCATGGAAAACGATCAGATTCGTTTTACCGTATTTAAGGAATTGTATTGTAGTATTGAATTTAGTTTGCACTATAAGGCCGTGACAGTTAGCTATTGATCGACGAAGAGCGATAGTAGTGTACTAAATCAATTAGGTAAGTTCTTCATTATATTAATAATTTTCGCGGGAATGCAAGGCTAGGTTTTTTTTCTGTTATCGTATAACACTCCTGGAAGGTTACATTTGTTTTTTTTCCCCTCCCCTCCCATTAAAAATATTTTTATCCATGCATACTAACTAAGATTTTTTTTGCATATTCCCAATTATTCTTTTTTAAAGATGTGTTTTGAGCTTTCTTCTCGTTTTTTGCGTTTGAGAATCGTTAAAAAGAAGTGAGTTAATCATTTATTAGAAAAAATATGGGCGAGAGACCGCCATCGGCAGCCATCTTTTGGCGGCGTTCTCTAGAAAACCTTACACTCGGTTGTCAACTTTGTATTTATTTTAGTTTGTGTTAGTTAATTGTTTGTATTTATTTAAATCACCACTTGAGCATGATTTCCTCCTTAAGCATGTTATAATGGTCGCTCCCCTTTGGACATCTATAATCCATTTTTGTTTTGTTGCCTTGCAGTCAGAAAATAAGAAAAAAAGAGGAAGGAGGAAGCGAGACAGATTGCTTGACGAAAAACTTACAGATACTGGTTCTAGTGAAGCTGAAGAGAAGTGGGAGAAACATAAAATGAAGAAAAGGATACAATCTTCGGATTCGTAAGTTTTATCCTGTTTAAAAAATACTGTTTTCTTGTACTATTTTAAATAGGGAACCCTCCCCTACTTAATGTTCAATCTTAATTGTCTTGAATTCCTTTATCTTTAAGATTAAAATTTTAAGCCAGTTTTAAATGTATTAATCAATTTTTCAGGTTAATTACTCTCTGGTAACTTCCTTGGAGATAGATAATTCCTAATGTTTACCTATTAATTTTGTAAATTTTTTGAAAACAAAAAAATATATATATTAATGACTATTTATGAAGTTGCCTAGAAATTGAAAGAAATGAAGAGTTTGTTTTTATAATCATTTTTTCCTTTCATGAATATTTAAGGAATGGGTAATGTTATTTGCCTACCCTTTGTCCAATAAATGTTTTATGTTTTAACTGTGTATTTTATGTTTGTTTCTTTAGGTTTTATTTCATAAGATTAATCCAAGTATCTAGTTTAGCAACCGTAATAGAATATCATGTATATTGCAATTCTGTTTCCTATTATCATTATTTTAATTTTGCAACCATTTGCATTTCTGGGTTTTCTCCTTTTGATGCTTTCAAAACTTAGTTTGAACTCCTCTGATCATTTAGTTCTGAATATACTGTAATTATTAATTAGTGATTTGTTTTCATTGGTTGGAAACTATATTTTAATTAGTGCTGAGAAACTTTACATTCCAAGGTTAGCCTTTTCCTCAGTATGGCTTGTCATTCTTTTGTAGGTATTATTCTTTGTTAGTTTTTTTCTTTCTACTATTTCTATACTAAATTTTGAATTTATAACATTCAAACTAAATATTTCTCAATATGTTTCTGGTATTGGGATTTACCGGATGTTATAATAATGAAGTAATAATATATTTATTGATCCTGGAAAAGTGGCCATTTCAACTTTGACTACACACTGCTACTTTTACATCTTTCATGAGGCTAAAGATCATGTACCTACCTACCATTTTAGAGTGACACTTAGTAACTGTTACCAATAGTGTAAACAATTTTTGGTTACTCAAACTTAAGGGAAGGGAATGAGCAATCATTTCAAGTTCCACATAGTTCAAGTTACAGATAAATATTTGATGATAAGACAATGTCTTCTGGTTTCCTTCATTTGCAGCTTACATAATTTTAAGTCCCATTTATTATAAAATATTTTAATTTCTGTTGAATAGTTATTAACATATGTCCTAAAATTAAAACTAAGAAATCTATGAGCAATTTAAATCTTGAATTTTCTACAATTCACATCAGTCTTGTTTTGGGTATGTTTCTTGTTTTAGTATATTTATACCCACTAACCAAATTCGTATTCAGTTAAATAAAATAGAGTTTGGAAGTTTATATATGTAGAAGTTTGTCCGTCTAATTTTTATTTTGCTTAATCATGTTAATTGTTATTTAGTAATGTAATACTAAGCATTAGTGACTTTGTATCGGAAATCGTTCCTAAGTTAGTAATTTTTTTAGTATGATTTTGATTTAATTGATTACCAAAAGTAATTATGTGTCTATAAAGTTGTCACTCTAGAGATTATGGATAAAAAATATTAATTGGGCCTGTTTATAAGATGGTATTTTTCTTATCCAATTTTCCAACCAACCAAGGTTATTTGTTTTTCTATTACATTTATTTTATTAGATTCTTTAAAGAAAATACCCCTCTGTAATTTTTTTTTTCAATGTAGTTAAAATAAATTGAAGATATTCATGACAGATTGGTTTCATGTCTAATATATGCAAAGAGGAGGTATGTATTTTCTTCTTTGATAAGTCATTCCATTACTTTATTAGTAATATATTATTCTTAGTATCAGCTTTATCATATTTGAGAAATGGTTAAAAAATATTAATGGAGGGGTGATATTCTTGTTCTCCTGAGGCTCATCTAATCTAACTTACCAAATGAGCACCCCTAAACACCCATTTTGCTGAAATGAGTATGAGGTGGCCTGCAACACCCTGAACACTTTGATCTGAATGTTGTCAGTACAATGTGAGCATTGATCATAAATACAGGCTTTGTCACCTCGCACCTATGAGTCGACTGTCCCCTCTTCTGTCAATCCTCTGCAGTTGGCGCTTTATTCATCTATTTCCTGCTAAGTCATTTACTCTTTTACTTGTTTATTAACATTTTTTAACCTTTTATTTTTTAAGTCAAATAGAATTATCTCCGAAAGATTGCCTTATCCTCCTGGGGTATTACCACAATTGTTCTGTATTGTGGACCCCCAAGGATAAATTTTACCATTATTAAAAAAAAAAAGATGCTTGAGGAGAAGTGTCTACCCTCATTCAAATTTCAAAACAAAATAATGATTTCGAGAAAAATGACTATTATAAACTTCAGGACTGTTTGTTCACCTAAATCAAATTTGGTATTTATACATTTTTTTTTTTAATCATTGGAAATTGGTCTGATAAATTTAACTACATCATATATTAATTTGCAAATCACCCACCTATATGTTAAGTTCTTATTGAATTTTCATCTTTACCTGATAATAAGAGTTAGATTGAAATTGTAGTTTCATTCATTTATACACTACGGATTAACCAATGATGTCTCTCTTTCAATACGATAAACTGGGTTCTATTGTAGTTATAAACTTAAATAATATTTATAATTACTTCAATAAACAATTCTATAACACTCAGTGAATTTATTTAATATTAAAGTAAAATGATAAATTTAGCAAACAACCATAGATTCAAAATGCATTTTGTCTCCCAGTTATAGCCCCGACACTATTCCATATAAATTAAAAATCCTCTGGTGAAATACTTCAAACAAAGTTTTTGTCTGTTTTTTATAAATTGTTTTTGAGAGCAAAGCATAAAACTTAATCGATTTTGATACAGTTTTATTTGTCACCATTTCTTTCTATTCTTTTTTTCTATTATTAAAATAAATATATGTTAAAAACTAATGACGGTCAATTTTCAGTTCACCATTGTAGGTAGAATAAATATTTAGGCTCATTTCAGCTATCATCACATGTCAGTGTTCGTTCATATGGTGTGGGATTGTTCCTCTCTCCTTCTCCACCATTATTCTCGTTTAGTAAATCTACTCAAGTAAATATTTGGCCTTACAGTTACCAGGAATGATTACCTAAGAAATCTAAAATTTTTCACCTGCTCCAAAAAGAAGCTTAAAAGTTTTCATTAAAAAATGTGTTGTGTGCATCACACAACCTTAACTTATTATCCTACTTCAAAAAGAAAATAATCATTGTAATATCCTAAGTAGCAATTTTATTTATTATTCATGATCATAATATGTCCCCTACTATATATTTTATATATAGGTAAGTGAATTTAAAATCTGACTATTGTTATAACTACCATTGAAACATAAAACATTTAATTTTTCCTTTATTCAATTATGAAATTCTTTCATATTTTGTATTTATTCATTGTTTATTACTGCTAACTACAAGAGTTGGTTAATTATTTCAAATAATCAAAATTAAAGGGGCTGTAGAATAATTTTTTTAAACATTTTGCATTTAAGATCATCTTATTTTACATTGATAAAACAAGTTTAATGAAGAACCGTTTTTGAGAAAATGGTAAAACTAAAATTAATGGCTTAAAGTGATAATTCTGGTTAGTCTATTTTAGTGAAAAATTAGAAATAAAAGAAGTGTAAAAAAATAAATAAAAGAACCTAAAATAATCAATTAATTCATTAGTAATACGTATGCATATATATACATGTACATAAGTATGTATATATTTTCTTAAACCTTTTTTTACCTCCATTAGGAAAATTCTTCTTTATTCTTTATGGTACATTTAATTAGCTTCAGATTGCACCCTAATAAAACCCTTTAAGTTGTATATTTTCCGGGATATAGGTTTTCAAACAAGTTGGTTGTTAATGAATTATCACATTATTTGGTATTATATTATTAATCTTAGGTATTTTTACTTCAACAGCATAGCTTATAAACATTATAACACAATTTTGGTATTTTACTGCATACATTGAAAATTTGTTATATCTTGGAAAGCATTCGATATCCCAAGAAGTCTTTAACTTAGAGATATATTATTATGACTCAAAGCTCATTAAAGCTAGTTAAATAGACCATAAAGTAGTTTACAATGAATATCTCTGTAGAGTAGCAGTTTTCATGATGCCAAAATGGATTCATAGTGTTTATTGTTCTTGCTGTTTAGTAAAAATATTGTAGTTAGAAAAGCTGTGTCTAGGAATATATTGAACATTTAGAGTTCTATTAGGGCTCAATTTGAAGCTTGTTAAAACACCATAAAGTAGTTTATTTTGATTATTTTCATGAGAAATGTAATTTTTATGATGTTTGCCAAAATAAGTTCACAAAATTATTTTTTCTTGTTTTTTGGAGAAAGCATTATTCGATTTAGAAAAACTATCTCAAGAATTATTGAAAACAAAGACCTTTATTAGGGCTCAAATTGAAGCTAGTTAAAACGTTTTATGTATTGATCAGTTTATAATGATATTATAATTATGTATATATATTAAGGGCTACACACCCCCTTGCTGGAAACTATAAACTTTTTGCCATAGTATCTTAGAAATATTTTTACATAAGAACCCTTCTAGGTACAGCCCAATTTAAAGCTATTTTTATTGGACTAAAAGGCATGAACGATTTTAGAAGTGAGTGTATTCCAAATTACAGTGGAATAGATTGAAAAATTTGAACCTTTCTAGGTTAAAAGATTACTATATATATATATATATATATATATATATGTATATCAATTTTAATTATGTTTAAATAAACAGGCAACAAAATCACACATTTTTAATTTTTATTTGTTTAAATAATTAGTTTTTTATTTCAGTAAAAAACAACTTTTTCGACATTTAATCTAAAAATTATTCAATATTTTATGATTATTATCCTGAAAAAGTAACGACAAGAAAGACAAGTATATAAATGACAATACAATTTTCTAATGAACCTCTGATTCATCAAAAAGATGTTTAGAGAAGTTGGAAATAAAATAAATGTGGAGGATATTGAGTTGAACAGCTAAAGACATTGAGACTAGAATACCAGAGTATATTGTTCAGATCGTTGTGGGTTTGATTCCCAATATTTATTTGTCAGCAGCCTTGAGAAAAGAATCTTCATATCGTGCTCTATGATTACATCGGTCCTCAATGGCGGACTTGATCCGTATATTAAAAAAAGAAATGTTAATCCTTTAAAGAATCGCTGCATGCCAATTGTGATAAATTCGCCATTCTTATCCTCATTTTGTCCAACAAAGTCTCTTGTTAAGAACATTGTGATATGTCTAAACTATCTATATCCGATATCATTGAAAGGAAAGTATCAGTTTTCCGATAATGTCGGTTAAAAAGTTCTTTATAAATATTTCTTCCAATATGATACTTTTAAGTGACAAATATAAAAGAAAAGAAATTCATAAAATAGAGGTAGTGCTGTACATAATGTCGAAAATGATACTCCCAATGATTTAGGAAGACAATATCGATACTCCAGAGACCTGTTTCATAATGAAAGCTAATAGTATTGGTTCAAAATATAAGTGTAGAAACTAGTGTGGTAATAACACTAATACTTATTTTTTTCATAATAGAAACGACTATTAGTGATATTATATGTGTTCAAAAGTAATAAAGTAGGGCCGCCGCCCATAGCTCAGTGGTTAAGACACAGTCTTACCAATTTGATGTCTATTGGCAGTGCCAGTTCGAATCCGGCCCGGGACGTTGACTTTTTTCATTGAGTGGCGGTCCCACAAAATGAAGAACTTTGACCCCCAACCATGGTTAGACAGTATAGGACTCCAATGGGAGTCTTGGCCGGAAAAAAAAAAGTAATAAAGTACAAGTTACTATTGTACAAGCCAGTGTAATTGTATTAAGTTAAATTGACACGGCTAATAGTATTAGTTTTTTCTTTATTATGAAACAGGGCCCTAGTGTATCGAATGAAAAATTTCAATACTATTAAAGTATTGAATGAAAAATATCGATTCTGGTATGGGAAATATCGATACCGTAGAGGATATATAGATTTTTTTGTGGAACTAATTCCCACAAAAACAGGATTTGAATATCTTTGTTCATTGCTGGTATATTTTATACTTCATAAAAGAATAGAAAAATCTACAAAATACTTTTTTTTGGCCGCTATCTTGATTTGTTTTTTCAAAGATCATAAAAACTTGCAGTAACAATTACAGCAAATTTCGTGTTGAAAAAAATTATATTAGTTTTAAAAATTGTGATAAATAATGATTGTCGAAAAACTGAAAAGCCTTGAATTTTCATTTTAAAATTTAGGAGCATTAAAGCTGAATTTTTACTTGGTGCTCGATATCTTTTAAGGTATCTACTTTTTAACAAAAATTGACTAAACCTAGTTTTTAGTTGTAAAAATTTGCTAAAATGTGAGCCCCTTGATATAGCTCTTAGGGTCTATGTTTCTTGAGGTACAGATTTTTAGGACCAATCTTTTTGTCCAAATAAGGAGATACAGAAATCCATGAGAACTGTTATGAGTAAACATAATCATTAGAAAGTAATCGATGATACATTTATCTAGCTTCAATTTTGAGGACTAATTGGCATGAGTACATCTGAAATTCCATGAGAAAGAGTTGTCAAAACCTAGGTTTTTTTTTTTCCTAATAAAAATCATCATTTGGTGAATTTAATTTAGCACACATCATGGAACTGCAATGAAAAATGATAATCATTTGTTACTAGTTTATGATACATTTATCTAGCTTCAATTCGAGTGCTATTGGACATCTGTATGCCTAATAGTTTCTGGGCTACAGTTTTTCAATAACCAAATTTTTTTCTCAAATGATTGAAAGTCAACATCCTATAATTTTATTCGATGAAGATATGGCACATATTTCAGCGACTTTCAGATGTAGTGATGTCAATCAGGTCTTGAAATTGAAGCTAGGTAAATTTATCATATTGTAGTTTCTAATGGTTATCTTCGTTCATTGTAGTTCTCATGATATTTGCCAAAACATATTCACTAATTTTTATTTCTCATTATTTGGAAGAAGAAAAAAATTGTTTTTTCCTTCTTTTTTTTTTTTTAATGATTGTTATCTAGGCAATTGCCTAAAACACTTAAAGCTTTATGAATCTTAAAAATAAAAAGGCGGTTTTTAAGTCTAGCATATACTGGTTAGAGGAAGATAGTCCGGGTGGCGGTCAATAAAGGTATCAAAATAGTAAAAGAAAACTATTTATTGTTAACCAACGTTTCGCCCCACTTTGCTGGTCTGATAAGAATGATGTGTTGCCAACTCAGTTGTTAACAGAACGTCATTCTCATCAGCCCTGATGAAGCCCTACAAAATGGGGCGAAACATTGGTTAACAATAAATAGTTTTCTTTTACTATTTTGATACCTTTGTTGACCACCACCTTGACTATCTTCCTCCAATCTACTTCATACAGTCCAACTATCTTCCAAAATTAACATATAATGATTGAAATTATGAATATTTTTAAGAAGCCACACTGACAGTGATGGATTATTGTTTAGTATTATAGTATCGGTATTGGTATTAATATTATACTTTTAAGAATTAATATATTACAGTAAACATTCTTATTTCTCTATTAGCAATAGGGTTTTAGAAAATCTTGCTTCTTGAAAATCGATCTTAATTTTATGAAATATAGTTTTGTTTAGGATAATTTACATTCTTTCATAAATCTTATTTATTGATGTTTATTTTAGTTTTAATAATATCTCCAAAAAAAATTTAAATTCTTATTTTATATTAATTCTACTTATTATTTTTCTTTCAGGGAAGTGGAAAGAGAAGAAGAGGATGTTAAAGAACCTGTACATAAGTTAGTACTATTTACAAATAATAAATATTTCAACATTTTATCTTTGTATTCAATTGATTTTAAATTTAATTATGATTTACTTAAAATAATTTAGTTGTTTAAAGAAAACAGACCAAACATTTTTCCTTAATATCCACATAATATCCAATTTTAACAGTTACTTAGCATCTTAAGCTGTATTTCAGTTTGTCAAACATTTGTCAAAGCAATCTGGTGTGGTGCATGCATTACACAACTTTTATTTTCTATAAAAATTTGCATTTTAGTGTTTCCCGAGGTAAAATAACGAATTTCAACTTACTGTGCATAATTGCGTAAACTAAAATTTTATTTAAATATTTGGAGAATTACATTTCATTGAACAATTTAGGCCAAAACATCGGCACAAATAAAATAAGTTTTGCTTATTTGTCATTGTTATTACTTTACTGATTTCAAACCCGACCATCTTTTCCTTACATTAAATCTGCGATCAACAATGAACATATCAATTTTAGTTTTAAATTTTTATAATTTAGAAGAGACTCTGTGGACTATTACCAGTTTGGAAGGCACCTTATAAGACTCAAGAGTTTTGAATTTTCTAGAGCTCTAATTGGTCATGTAAGTGAGAGTAATGACCCCTCAGTTACCGCTGATAACGTCTTAACATTCTAATGTCTGTAGAATGTACATCTATCCTAGAATAGAAAGAGTGTCCTTTGTATCCATATATGTGTTGACGTATTTATTCAGTCCCCGCAGTTGTTGGGCACTAATATTAGGTCTTGGACAATGCTTATTCAATAAGGTTAGGTTTGTAAGATAGGAGGTGATATGACTGGAGGATCAGACTTAGTGCTGAATCAATCTACAAACCACCTACGATTTGTTACGTCAAAACGATTGGTTTTGAAAGTGTACGCCTAAAATCTTTGAAGAATGGTATCTGCAATGTGTAGAGAATTTGCCTGCAGTAGTGTAGGAGAAAACAAGTTTTAAGGGTAATATTCTTAAATCTATACACAGGACAGGGTATCTGCCTTTTGGTAGTATTGGGTATCTGCCTGGGGTATTCACCTACATTTGAATGGGGTAGCTAGTTCTACATATATACTAGTGGAAGTGAGAAGGCTGTGGAGGTATTAGAGATAGAGGAAAGGCCCAAAGGAAGTTTAGGGAAATTACTCAGTTATTAGTTTTAAAATAGTGTTCAGAATTATCTGTTCGACTTATGTGTGTTTACTTCTTTCCTCCTCCAAAGTATAAATCCATTTTGGATTGATTTTGATACCTGAGTTTTAGCTTATGATGTTTCTGGGTGTTAAGAGACAATTGAGAGCCACTACTTGTAAGAGACAAGCTTTAGCCCTTCAACTGCTTATGCTAACAAGCACCATAAGGATAGTGTGTCATGTGGTGTGACAGGAATAGACAAGGCTGGCGCATCATAAGTGTGATAAACTTCAAAGTTAACAGCCCTATCCAGGTAAACCTTAAACTCTGCCTGGAGAAATGTCAGAATAAATACAAAAATGTGGATCAAATGACACATAGTGAAATATTTCAGACATAGCAGATTGTAGGAAAAAACTTAAGAGGTAATAAATAGGCTTCTTATTTCATGGGATTGGTTTTAAGAGGTTACAAAGTGTAGATTTGAGACATTGAAATCAAAATATTAAAAAAAAAAATTAGTATAATGTAAAACTGGAGGTTAAGAAATTTTATAATTATTTATAAAACCTTATTTCTATTAGGCAAGAAACATTATAAAAAAAGATATAAAGGAATTACACTTTTGGAAAAATGAAACTCAAGAATACTATTAAAACAGATCAAATAATGAGTTAATTATGTTTAATATTATATTTATGCTCTGGCGCACCTCCTAGAAGTTTTACTTGAAAGTAGTTGTAGGCTGCTACCAATAAAACACTTAGTATTATTTTTTTTCTGTTTATTAGAAAATTACAAGATAACAATGTGCATCCTATTATTAAAGTTTCATTATGAAATGTATGTAAAATGTTGCTTGGAACTTTTGGTAATGTACTTTCCAATGTTATGTCTATTATAATAAGATGTGTGTGTACTAAGGTTTTCTTCTGTTTGATTCAAAGGAATTTTTTTTATATAATAAAACAAGAGTAAGGTTCATAAGATTTTAAATGACCCTCATCCTCTTCACTCTACACTAAAAGGAGGATTGGAGTTGTTGCTGTAATTTCGCACCCTTGAAGTTCATGATGAAAGGACAATTATTATCTAAATTTGATTTTGAAACAAGTTATCCTAAGCATTATTGTGGAATTCCAGCTCGCACTTATTGGATGATGATCATTCGAATAATAATTTAAATTGTTTTCTCTGATTATTATTTAAGGATTCGATTCAGTTCATTCCCAGTTAATTAAAACATTTTTTTTTATTATTATGTATACTTTTGAAATTAAGCTACTTTAAATTATTGTTTTTAGACATTTAAACCCAGTAAAGTTACAACTAACACCCATTTAAATTTTCATTTTCTCAACACACTGTTTAAAACTTGTTCAGTAATAATGATGCTTCCACAAATTCATTCATTATTATTACTTCTTTTTTTTTTTAAGAACTCCAAAGAAAAATAACAAGAAGCCCAGGAAAAGTTTGTTCAGTGATTCTGATGAAAAGTTGAGCGATTCTGATTCTGATTCTGCAAAAGAAAATGAAGAAAGTGATGAAGAATCAGAGTCAGAATTAAAACCCGCTGACAAGTAAGTTATTAAGAATAAGTAGTGTTTATTTTATTTAACTCAAGTGTAACTTTTTTTTTTTTAAATCTGAGTTAATTTGTAGGCTTTTGGTTAAATTAGGTTCAGTGTGTAATATAATGCATTTTTAAGTTTATTTCTTACAGTTTTTGCTCAAAATTTTTAAATGTTTCAATAGTGAGTTTCTCTTCTTTTCATTTCCTATTTACAGTCAGTGGTATAATGATCATTATTAAATTTATTGGGTTTCCCTTTAGTTATAAGCAATATTTAAGGTGGCTAAAGTAGACCTAAAAAGTTCCTATGGACTATAGTCCAATTCTCTACAGAAGAAAAAAAATTTGTGTTATATATTTTTTAAGCAAGTAAAATTTTTTGCTTAATGGGAAGCAATAACTAAAAAAACTACTTGAGTTAAGTAACTCTTCATTGTAGCACATAGTACACTACTCTGAACACAAACTAGAGAAGTGACCTCCCTTGATGTGCTCCCAAACCACCATGGCAATAATGCATTGTCAACACCGATCCTCTTCCTGGATCATTTTTTCTAAGGTACGGGAGGAGGAGGAATGTTTTTTCACCTGCGGTCAAAATGGTGAAGATTATAACAGGTAAATGCACAATAAAGATGTCTAAATGTACTTTTAACCTAATTTTCAAATGTTTTCAAAGAGGGTCCTGTGTGGGGGTGAGTGAGGGTTTGCTCTTACCCCATATGTGGGTTAGTCCCAGTTATGTGAAAAGGCATATCAAAACGATTGCTTAGGGCAAGGCTGGGTTATTTTGGAGGAACACCAGAACTAAAGCAGTTAAAGATGTTCCTAAAGGGCTCCTGTCCAAAAAGAAGTAATACACTTCTTAATATGGACAGGAGCACTATATGATGAGTGGCAAGACTATGTATAGGACTCTGTCAGCTGAACAAGCATCTCTATAAAATGAGGCTGACAATAGTCACCAATCTGCAGGTTCTGCAGAAAGGATGATGAGACTTTGTAGCACATCATTTATACATGTGATGCATTGGCCAGGATACAATTCCTTACTTTTGAGAAAGATCGTATCTTCGATCTTAAACTTTACGAGACAGTTGATCCTTACATGATACCCAGATTCGGAAAGGAATCTGGCCTGCTTAAAAACAGAGAAAGGACGGCATACAATAGTCCTCTGTCGTCGCAGTACACCTTTGTTGGGGAAACTAAAAGAAAAACAGTGAGGGTTGTGCTTGGTTTAATTTCTGACTAAGTTGTCCACAAACTTCTGTGGGTTGTGAACCACTGGACTAAATGATACTAAGTTTTGTTTTTTGTAAAATATGAAATATTTGCAATTTTTGTTATCAGCCACCTCCTGATTTTTTCCACATTTAGAAAATCTTTCATAATAATTAAGTTTAGGCCTGAAATCCATCTTCAGTTTTCTAATAAATTACCTGCTTCAAAATATCAGTGTTTTTTTCCTTAATAATTACAAATTACTAAAATAAACTTTTTCATGTAAAATATTTTTTTGTTTTTGTACAACAAATAATATTCTTTAAAAAAATCAAATTGGAAAAAAAAACGCTTTTATGAAAAACAAGTTTATTATGAATACCATGGGGTTAAATGCTATAAAAAAGAACTTCTTTATAATAATTGTTATTTCATCACCAGCGTTATTGAGCTTTTTATTATTTTAAGTCAATTGAAAATTTCATTATTTTTTTATGAAGAAGAATCTATACTGGTATTTTTTTCATAAAATATTTTTTTATTTGTTTATTTTTTAAAGAATTTTATTAATATACTCATATGAAATATTTTATTTTACATTTTTTTATTTCTTTTTCTCCTCTTGCTTAGAGATCATTGTGTTAAAAAGGTCTAATTTAAGCACCTCAAGTATTGCTACACACTTATAAGACACATTGTGTTTGTGTTAATGTAATTTTTTTTTTCATTGGGACAGCCCATATTGGAAATTGGATAATTTTTTACCTCTTAATTTTTTTATTAGGAAAAAAAGGAAACGCATACAGAGACATTCTGATTCAAGTGATAGTGATGGAGAACCTACCCCTAGTAAGGTAACAAAATTTAATACTTTTAATTATTTGTATTTGTTTATTTGTATTAATTTATTTTTTAATTCATTTTTTTATTTATTATAGTCAGCAGACGGAAAAGGTAGGAAAAACATCAGAAAAGTTTTAAAGGAGGAAAGTTTGGAAAAATCCACTAAAGAAGCTTTAAAGGAAGAAGAAGAAAGAAAAAAAAGGATACAAGAAAAGCAGGATTTGGTAAAGTTTGATTCAGTCTGTAACATTGTTTGAAGGATACCAGTTTGTGCATATCACTTGGTATTTTGTTTTTGGTCAGAATATTTGATCGCTTGCTAGAATGCTGTTTTTTATACTAATGGATGAAATTTTTTTGGCAAACTAATAGTTGGCCGTATGTATTTTTTGGACGATGGTCCGGTTGGCGGTCAAGAAAGGTACCAAAGTAGTAATATTACTAATAAATAGTTTTTTTAATTATTTTTGTACTTTTCTTGACCATGTTGATTCTCTTTTCTACTGTTAGTATACCCATAAGTGTTCCTATCTGTGTGTTATAGTTTTCATTCCAAACTTATATGGAATCCATAGAGTTGCTTACTTGCAATATTCTACTTGTATATAGATAGGCAACATCTCTTCCTTAAGTTTTTTAAGTTGTCATTCATATAACAAAGAGGAGTGTGTTATGTTTGAGTTGACTACCTCTCAAAAAGATGTATTGAAATTGTTTTATCTCAGAAACAAGGATGTTTTTCTTTTGGGTGGCAACAGGCTATTGCAAAATTTAAAAGCTTCTCCAACAGCATTCCAACTCGCTTCTGCAGGTAGGGGTTCTTGTATTGGTTGCAGAGGTGTAATGTCTTATTTTTTTCTAAATTGTCTGTATTCCTCTTAAGATATATCTTGTTAGTCCACTTACCAGCTTAGTAATCTGTTCTCTGATATATGCCAGGATCTTTGGGATGTTTTACCTTTCTCACTCTTTTCTTGGTTCATAGTCTTAACATATGGATCTTGGTTGGCCTAGGTTCTTACTACTTTAATCGTAGTTTTGACAATTAAAAGTTGTCTCTAGGCAGACCTCTGTCACACTACTAGTGCCAACCAATCCACTATGGACAAAATCACCAATTTAATTAGACAAAAGTCATGTCAAAATTTAAAATTTTGGGCTTTGTGATCTTTTTATTATTAGTTGGAAAGATGAAAGTTACAAATATTTTATATCTTAGAATGATTGAAAATAGTAAACTATGCGTTTTTGTACCAGTGCAGTTAATTCCTGTGATGACATTATTAGATTATATCCCTATCCGATTATTGTCTCTAACTAACAATAATTCATTTTTAATCAAAGATGGACATTAAATAGATAGGTAAGACTAAATATTTTATAACTAACTGCTTGAATCTACCTAATTAAACATTTAGTTCTTATATACTCGTTGATAGAAAACTTAGTTACTCTTAAGAACTTCCCAAGAGTTTTATACATGCTTGGTTTGTTTCTCTACACCTTATAGTTGAAAAATCATCCATAAAGTTTTTAGCGATTTTTTTGTATTGTGGCTGATAAAGTGCTTTTATTAAGAAATGGCATAAAACTTATAATTATATGTCTGTATATGGGTTGTTTGGATTTGTTGGTATAAGTTAGCTTGCATTTGTGACCAACCCATCAAATGTTGGTTTTAGGCTCAAATCCCAGAGTGTTAGCGTGTGGTGGTGGTGTCTTATTAAAATGAAATGAGAGTTGGTTGGCTTTTATATTTTTCAGTTTAAGGATTCTGATCTACAAAATTTCTAAATAAGATAAAATATATAAAACAATTTTTTAACACTACTCTTATAAGTTTAAAGGAATCTTGTCCTCCTAAAGTGCTGATTATGCCCTTTGTAGTGGCACTAAAATTTATTCGGAAGATAAGTAGCTTTGTTGTAAACACTGTCTAAAGTAAAACACAATTTTGTTATTTAAGACCTTGTTAAATCAAGGTAACAATCTGTCACTATCATGGTTGACAAAGGAGCAAAGGCATGGTTAATGACTACCAACTCTAGTACAATCTGAAATAAAGCATCTCTTGATATGCACTCCTCCTTGGCAGGAAGTTGATGTATCCTTTCTTGTTCTTAAAGAGAGGTGGACAAGTCTCATGACAAACATTCTGCAAATTCTTTGTTATAAATCAAGGAACTTGAGGTGACATTTGGCTAAGGTTCCTATCACCAAACTATGTTTGTTCATTATACATATTGCCTATTGATTAATAATAATTACTGTTAGTGTGATTCTCTGGCTTAGGTTAGATGTAGTAATGTGAGGCTGGGTGACCTTCAGTTGATTGTTTGATCTCTCACAAGTTATAGTCACTATGGTTGTAGTGTCATATATTATGAATAATCATTCAGTACTTCCTGTATAACGTGTATGTCAATTATGCTAAGTATAAAATTGTATTAAACTTATTTTTCAATCTGTAATAATCCATTAGCCTCAAAGGGAAATGTAAAACTAAAGAATAAATAAGTCTAAGTGATTCTGATTTTTTTAGTTATGTTTGATCCATGATAATTTTTATTTCTTAAGATTTGACTTATGATTATTGTCTATTAATACTAAAACTGTTTTCAGGAAAGTTTACAAAATAATAAAGGTAGTAGAAATAAGAAAAAACAAAAAAATGAGCAATAAGGATTAATTTTCATTTTTGTTTTACAGTACAATGAGTTGATCAAGAAAGCTAGTGAACATGTAGAAGTATTGCAAGAACTCGTTCTTGATTTTGATGTAGAAACAAAAAAGCCACTGGTCAGTGTTGACTATGATCTCGTCAGAAAGCTTAAACCACATCAGGTTTGTTTTTCATTTTGTAATATTAAAGCTTTAGATTAATTCACATTAAATGAATCTAAGAGTTTATTGAGTTAGTTCCCTAGAGTTATACTGTGAGATAGGAGTGTGATTTTGATTAACTATGTGGATATCAGTTCACTGAACATCATTTCACCCTACTGTTCCACCCATTGTTTTCAAAGTTTTTGTATTGAAAATTTCTTCATTTTTAAAAAAAAACTTATTAATGTAACCAATGTTCTATCCACTTCGAAGAGCTGAATGAGAATAACATACAAGCATAAGCATTGTAAATATGCTAAAACAATTAGAATTTAAATAGGAAAAGTGTGAAAAAATATATAAAGAAGAGGAACGTAGTTAACTAAAGGGATATAAATACAAATGAATAGAGTAATAATTAGTAAAAAGTACAGTATTTACAAACAACTTATTACTAATTAGTATTCTATTCATTTATATTTATATCCCTTTAGTTTACTACATTCCTCTTTATATATTTTTTCACACTTTTCCTTTTCAAATTCTAATTGTTTATTATATTTTATAATGTTTTTGTCTTGTTCTCATTTAGCCCTGATGAAGCCCTGCGAAGTGGGCTGAAACTTATTTTATTAATAAATAGTTGTTTATTATTCTTGACCACCACCTGGGCAATCGAATGCTCATTATATGTATATTAAGATTATACATTATATCATAACTATATTTTATATGTTTATTATTGTTTGAGGTACTTAATTTAAAACGAATATTATCAAGAGGAAACCTTAC